>NW_020451282.1:470263-514657 GCF_003343035.1 Apteryx rowi
GGCGGCGGCGGCGGCGGAGCGGCGCCTCCTGCCGCGCCATGAGCACCGGCACAGGTAGGCGGGCGGGCGCGGCCCTGCCGCCCCACGCGGGGCCCTCGCGTGGGTCTGGGGGCGCTGCCGCTCCCCCCGGGGCGGCCACGTTACGGCGCGGCTGCTCTCCGCGCCGTGCGGAGGAGGGGCAGGCTGAGGCACCCCAGTATTTCTGACCCCCAGAATATATCTGTGTATTTATATATATGCGTGCACACCTGTATGTATTATATATATGTGTATGGGGGTGAGGGCAGCCACCCCCGCCCGGGAGGCGCTGCCGCCCCGAGGGGAGCTGCGAGGTGCCGCAGCCTGGCGCGCCCGGGCGGCGGCGGCGGAGGGGGGGGGGGCCGCCCCTCGCCCCTCGCCCCTCGCCCCTCGCCCCTCGCGCCGGGCCTGTGCGGACACCCCCGGCGCGGCGGGGCGATGCCGGCCCGCCGCCGACGTGGGTGGTTCGGGGCGGGTCGGGGCGCTGCCGGCTGCTGCTGCCCGGGCTGGGGCGGGCGCCCCGTCAAGGGGGCACGGCGGGTTTCAGCGCTCGGCCATTTCTCCCGGCCGAGATTGCGTGGTGACAGCGAAGATGAAAATTCGGGGGTTTCTCTGGAGCCCGAAGCTGGATTATCCTGCAGTACGCTCAGAATTGAGACCTGCCTTGGGATTGTATTTTGCGGAGATCCAGCATTCATCTGTAGTGTGTGGCACTGGGGGGTGGTTACTTCAGAGCGCAAAATATTACAGTCTTTAAGGCAAATGCAGGGTTGTGCACAAGGAAAAAGGGGAAGCTCTGGGAGCTGATTGTATATTTTATTTCCAAGGGTAACTGTAGCTGCTAAATATACCCTCTGCCACAACAACAGGGAGACATTGAATAGCTGCAATTATGTGGTGACTGTGTATGTCAACATGCTTAATCATATCGCATCCTCGCCGCGAGCCAGTGAGAGCCTAATCCGAACAAAGGAAACCAAAGCGCTGCTAGAACAGTGCAAAACCTGCGGGTCAAACACCCGCGAGTTGCTTCTGGTAACGATGTACTTTGGCATTTGTTTCCTCATGGCTGCTGAAAGCGTAGACACCTCCTTGTCAAGTCAGTCGCCTGCACTCCTTTGCAGCCGGTGGTAGCAATAGGCGCTCTGAGCATGCAGCTCGTCTCCCCGGGGAGCGTGCAGGGCGAAGCTGGTGTCCGGGAGCGCAGAGGAGAGCGGAGGGAGCGTGCGTTTCAGGAAGAAGTGGACCAGGCACTAGAAATCCTGATTCTTTTGACTGCAGAGGGAATCTAGATGGTTAACTCAGATGTCTCCGTCTGCACTGGAGATGATTGGACTCAAGTGCAGAATCCTATTCTCGGTTACCCATCTGCAATTTCGAACCGAAGAATACACAACGTTGTGAAACGTTTGAATTCTGTAGCAGTAGAAGCTAGGCTGATAGAGAGAATATTGAATTCCAAAGTTGTTTCTGCACAATATTTAAAAGGCAAATTAAATAGACTTGTAAGTTATAAACCCAGTGGAAAAGTTAGTGGTTAACAATCTAGTACAGATGAGGCTTGACACAGTTTTATCTCAGTAATTGCACCAAAGATGGTGTAAATGAAATAGTAAAAATGGACAGTGCTGAGATAAAAATAACATCCTGGGGAAAAGACAGGGGGTAAGACCTCCCTGAGAGTCCTCAGCTCTCATTTTAAAGTAAAATTGGCAGCCTTAGGAGTGTTGCTGTTATTTAAGTGTCGGTTTAGCTTTCATGTTTCCAAATTTTGTGTTTGCATGCCTGCGTGAACTATGTAAATTTGTGATCAACTTCCATTTTACATTAAATGCAAGGAGCCCACACTTACTCTGCAAAGTCAATGGAAACTTTCCATTTACATCAATGGGCAGCTATTGCATGGCAGCTTTAATATTACAATTAATTTGAGTAAACTTACAGTTCGCAAAAGATTTCCATCAAAATTACTGCAGAAAAGCACTTCTAAGTTGTACCATAACCTAAAGATGTTTCCTGTTATGCAAACAAAACAAGGGTGAAGCGTGGAATTAAATCTGCCTGATACAAGATTCAGGGAGTTGTTGCACTGTTTGGTAGTCCAGGAGAAATATTTTTCTTTGGTCTTCCTGTTACTCTTGAGAAGGAGTAAACTGTTGTGGGTCTGTAGTTGTTATGCCAAGCCCTTCCTTGCTGAGTGCATGTCTCCTCCGGTGCTGATGTAACGTGTCCTCAGCTCTTCCTCCCACGAGGGCCTCAGGTAACCCTATGACTCTGCTCTGCCACTTTAACCATTAGATTGGTTTTTTAATATAAAAAGGTTTGCATTTTGTGTAGTGTTTTTTATTTTGTAATATGTAGATACAGATTATATCATTTAAAATGCTCCAGTAGCACATGCTCTGAAATGTCATACTGTGTTAACGGACTGCAAAGTCATGGTATAATTTTAAATCTAAAAAGCATGCTCATGACATAGTAAAACAGCTCAAATGCTTTATTATTTATTTCATAATTAGATTATTCTACGCATGATTTTTATCAGCTAAATTCCATATATTTAGCATTGGTGTGGACCCTTGAACGCTTGGCTGAAAATGTATCTAAGAAAGCTCATTCACTGCCCTTACACCTGTGAGATTTTGCATGACATGCGTGTGCTTTTAGGATTCCAAGTGTACTTGTATTTTTCATCTTGAAATCACAGCAAGAAGAACAGAGTAGGTTAAAACTTTAAGACTGAGAAAATTAGGTTCCCATCAATTTCCAGAAATAGGGTAGCATGATGTCTATTATTTAAGTGCAAAAAAAGAATCACAGAGCTAATTACATGCTAGATAAATTATTTTAGATTAGATTAAATTAAATGTCATGACACAAATGACTATTCAGTCTTCAAACTATTATATTAAGGGGAAAATTGGATTGCATGGATCAGAGAACAGCTAATGGTGTGTCACAGTCCAAATGGAGCACAAAAATAGTGATACTGGTTACAAAAGAGGTTGCACAGTTGGTCACATAGGTTCTGCTTATGAGGTACTGAATTCTTTGTCAAAGGTCATATGCAAATATGGCAATAGACATTCTCTCTGGAAACAATACTGTGGTTGTTTCAGACTGTAGGATATTTTATAGTAAAATATACTTTTCCCCCCATACTTTCAGCCCTTCATTTTGAACACTAGTAAAAGAGAGCATTCAGTTACTTGATAGAAGCAGCAAGAGGTCATCTTGTTTTGGAGTTCTCCTCAGCCTAATTAAATATGAATGTGTGAAGATTATAATGCACAGTCATCCAAGTTCTGTACTTAAACAGAATTAGAATTACTTCATTTCATTGCCATTTTAGCCACGGTACAGTTTATCTGAAAAATTAAGCAATGACACGTATTTTGTGATGGTAATTTCTTTCTATGAAGTTGAATTGCATGGAATATATATTATTTTTTTTATGGATTGTAGTAGAATAGGAGGCCATATCTTAGGATTCTTTAAGGTTTTGTGTTGAAGATTTTTTCTTTCCAGCCATTTAGAAAAGGTTTTTAGCTCATTGTGTGACATCTGTTTAGTGGCATCTTGTTCTTAGGCTGTGAGAACATAGAGCACTGTTGCAAGAAGATGAACTAGGTCAGAAGAGATGTTCAGATGATAGCTACGCTGGCTGGTAACTTCTGATGGCAGGGCTTTCCGTCTGCCAAGGCCTTTACGTGCTGCCCGAATGCCCTTCTGTTGAGCCTGCTGTCTGTCTTTTGGAAAGGGAGCTAATTCTGTTTTAAATAAATCAGACATTTTGGACTTTCTGAGCAAGGTCCATTTCTTGCCTGTTTGTAGCAGAAAACAGAAATGAGCATACTCCATAGCTGGTATTCCATACGCATCTCTCTGCCATTTCAATCTAGTGTTAAAGTTGGCATACTTTCGGTTGTGCTTCTCATGACATCTGTGATTTATGTTCTTTGTGCCCAGTGTTCCACTTCATCATAAAACCATAGAGGGCTAAGACATATAAAGAACTTTTTTTAAAAAAAAAAAGAAAAATCAATTGAAGTACAGCTATTGAGGTAACCTTTTCCCTCTTTTACCTTCTTCTATCCAAAGGGCTGGCCAGTTTTGCCTGGTTTGACCAATCATTCCCCTTCTACACTACACAAACCTCCAAATCTGGGCTTTTATCAGTGGAAATGTGGCTCTCGGCTATTGTTAACTTTAAGCTCACAGCTGCATTTTTCCAGCCCTTCTTTTAGGGGATAGCTAGTACCATTGACTCACCTTCATACCATGGGATTTCAAAGCAAGCATTCACAATAATGAATTCAACATATTTGTGTGGGGAAGTGGAACATGCTGCTTGGGGTTTTAACCAAGGGGAGCAGTGAAAACTACCTAGGTGAGGGTAGGCACAACCAGCAAAGCTGTATTTCCTTCCTGATTCATTGCTACAAAAGTACAGTGTGAGACAGAGGGGAATGGATAGGCCTTTGAGATTCTTGGACAATTTGTTGGCTCGCTGTCTGCATCCTTAAATATATCCTTAGGGCAAATTTTACTAAATTTAGATTATTCCCTGTGTCAGAATCTATTAGCGGTGTCTCAAACCCTTAACTGTTATCATCTGAAATGTCAGAATGTTTTTTTTCACAGATTATTAGTTGGTGTTCATGCTCTGAAATCAAGATGGAGTATTGTTTTGCACAAAGCACAGTATTTATTTTTCCATTTTAGAAAAGGAATGTGAGATGAAAATAAATTCTGTTCAGCGAATATTTCTGTCTGCTTTAGGATCCATTTTTCCCCTTTCTCCATAAAATTAAATAATTCTTCTATTGGCATTAGGCAAATCAATCTATTCTGGAGATTTTCATGATCTTACAGTACAAGTTGCTTGATCTGCAGTGAAGGAAAACAAATCCTAAATGCAATTATCCATGAAAAATAAATATTCCTCAATAGTAAGGCATCAATAGTGACTTGTAATAAAAAGTTGCATTTTAAAAGCATTTTAATGTTCCTGTAGTATGGACTTTTTATTTTTTAAAAGCTGTTATTTTTAGAAGTAAGTAATTTTGTTCTTGTTGAGCAATAACAGACTACAATTACTCCTCTTGGTAAATATGAGGAGCAAGTGTGGTATCTTAGTTGTTATTATTATATAGTAACTGCTGAGAAATACAGTATCCAGTTCTTTGAAAGTTTTCAAATACCTCTTCTATAATTTCATTCCTAGCACAGATCAATCTCTGATGCTTCAGAAGAAGATAGAATACGATTGTCCCATGTTCTTCCTCTTCCCTCTTATCAGGTTCAGTTGACCTTCAGGAGCAATTTTTTTTTCCTGACCCATACAGATTTATGGAATGAAATAACCAAATGTAGGTAAGAGGCAGTAATCATACAATACCTTCAAGTCTTTTTCAGAGGTTACCAGTAAAATTGTAATTGAATAGCTAGGACACTCTTCATATGGTAAAATCCTTGATGAAGCAGTAAAGGTTAAAGATTGATACATATCACATGAAGAAGTCAGAGATTGTGTTCTGCTTGAGTTTGTCGTAAAAGAGCTTTTGGCAGTTTAGGAAATAGGTCATTATGCTCGCTGTCCTCCAAAGGCACATGGCTTGAGGATTCGTCAGTAGCCATGAATCATAAAATTAATATATCAGGCAGTTTACTATTTGATGTCTAAATATGTATTGGGATCTTCTTTGCTAAGCGATATTGAATGGGACTAAGTGACTAGGCACTATTTTGTGCAGTGATTAGTTCAAAGAGTTCTAGGGCAGAGACTACTTCGGCTTTTGCTTATTTTTAATTCTGTCAAGAAAGTTCCTTGGGGCACCATTTATAAATCCCAGGTTGTTGCAAATATTGTAGTTTAAAATGATGTGAATGTTCTAGAAGTCACAAGCAATATTCTTAGATTTTCATCTCAGTTATTTTTGTTCATTTTGTTCAGTTTACAGATTCTCTTTACAATCTCTTTTCCTTTCCTGTTGATGTTCTCAGTATTGCAGACTTAGCTTGGATCTGCAAGTCAGAGTTTTGTTCTTTGCCTTCTACAGAACAGTGAGGATTTTTGATAGGGAAGTTTAGCTGACAAATTCAGTTTTATGTAGTCTTGTAGAGTCCGATTTGCTTTTGTGTTTCTTTTGGCTTTGAAATACCAGCAGTATTAAAACAATCACTTGGTAACAGTTTTAGATGTAACACAGACACAGAGGATTGACTCTTGATGGTTGGTCTGGATGCAGTTGTGTAGGGCACCAAGAGCAAAAGAAACCACAGAAACGGGCTGTATTGCTAGTATTGCCCTTGAAGACAGGAAGTCTGAAATGGAAAAGGATTTGCAGCCAAATCACATAAATGGAATACAAGACAATCTGGAACAGCTGGGGCTTCATATGTCTATACTGCTAGTTGTAGTGAATGTCTGGCAATGACTTCAACACCTTACCCCTGTGACTTGCGCATATGCTATCCATTCTGCTGTTAACCTGGCTATAAGTCAGGCTGAAAGAGTGCACATTTACTTAGGAAGTGCCAAATTTAGAATTTCTGCTTGTGATCAGAGTTTCAGGGTGCTCAACTGTTCCTGTGCTATTTGGACTAAATAAAGCAGAGTTGATCAGAAAATAACTTGCTCTGCATTTATCTTTGGAACTGTGTCTGAGCACAGGTTGTACACAAATAATGGTGATAATTCTGAACCATCTTGAACCTATCCTTGACCGGTAGTGAACATCTAGGTGCAAAGTTCCCACCTACTTGGTCAATACAAAGTCCAGCCTCCTAATCCTACAGAGACTACTGGAGTGAGTGCGGTGAAAGGGATGGGGTACGTGATGTACAAGGAGAGGTAGAGAGATCTGTATTTGTTCAACCTGGAGAAGAGAAGACTCAGGGGGAATCTAATTGCTGTCTTTAACTACCTAATGGGTTGTTATAGGGAAGATGGAGCCAAACTTTTCTCAAAGGTGGACAGAAAAAGGACAAGAGGCAATTCCGAAGCAAGGGAAATGCCAACTGCAGGTAAGGAACAGAAAAATCACAGTGAGAGTGCCCGAACCCTGGAGGAGGTTGCCCAGAGAGGATGTGAAATCTCTGGCCTTAGAGATTTTCAACTTAAAATTGGCAAAGGTTTGAGCAACCTGACCTAACTTTGAAGTTAGCCCTGTGCTGAGTTGGACCTCTGGATGTCCTGTAGCAAGGCTGCAGAGCTCCTGTTGAGCTGCAAGCAATCTATGGGAAGATTAATCTGGAATGCCTTGTGTGACTGTTTACCAGCCAGTCCTCCTGGCTGGCCTTCCATCGCTCATTCCCACCTCAGGAAATTGGAGAAATACTGCTTCCTCTAGTGTCATGCTTTGTGTGTGGAAGTTTGTAGGTTCTCCTGCACCAGGCCCTGTGAAAAAACAGGGTGTATGTACCACAAATCTGTTGTACAGTTGCCCAAGAGATACAGACCCTCTCCCGTGGGTTGTATGTGTACAGCTGCACAGCTCCTCCTAAACTAAAGCTGTAAGAGATTGGTGCCGAACATCTGGCTTCTCCATCAGTGCCTGGGCTTTCAGAAGCACCTGTCACCTGTTGCTGAAATCACCGTGAACTGCAGAGTGTTTTGTAACTCTGAAACCAGCTCATTCATTTATGTGCCTAAATACAGATTAGAAGTAAACATTTTGAAGCCTTTATTCTAATAAACATCTAAAGATAACAAACATCTTGGAGACTTTCTTAATGTGTTTTCTGCTTTGAGAAAAATCAAAGCTTCTCCAGGATCTTCTCTTAGGCTTCTGTTCTGAGGTTACAGTGTTCTCTGTGCCCCATATGGGGCATCCGAGAGTACACCCAAAGAATAAAAATATTGTTATTAGTAGAACAAGCAGAGAGATCTCATTCCTCTTATTCAAAAGAATGCTTATTTGTAAGAAACGTCTTGTATCTTCAGGCCTGATTCTGCTTTTGTTGATGCCTCTAAAGTTTTAGCCATTGACTTTCATAGGAGCAGAATTGCCCCCCTTTTTGGTGAAAAATTGTGTTGAATAATTATATTTAAGATTTCCTTTTGGAGCAGAATCATTTCTATATGAGATTTCTCTCCAGAAGCAGAGTTAAATAGAAAATATTCCTTATTAAACATAAGACTTTTAGAAATATGCATTAACATTTCATTCTGCTGTATACCATAATTTATTTGCATTATTTAAGATCATAAGAATGTATGTACCGGCTTAGATTAAAGGTCTGTGTCACCCAGTATCCTCTTTCCAGCAGCACCTATCTTCCCTGAAGTGGGAACCAAGGAGAACAGCAGCTAATAGTAGCATCTTGGAAGATAATGTAAAACCAGTCTGAACACAAAGTGACATCTTGCCCAATATGCCCAATTTTAGCTCTTTTTCAATAGCTGGACCTAAATTTCATTGTATAATCAGGAAGTTATGTCTGTAAAATATTAGCATGAGCTCAGCATGATAATAAACTTCAGTATAGATTTGTATCTTGATTAAGCTCTCCTGAAAAGTAGTTCTTCTGCTGCAGATTTGATTTTGTCCATATTGTTAGTCAGAATTGACCAGAATCAGAATTGAATAAGACTGAAACCTAGGTTGTGCTGAGGACCCATAATTCCCATAAACTTCAAAAGCAGAGTTAAATAATTTTTCTAGGCTGAAGTAGTATGCTACTCTTTCAGGAAAACAATGAAAATGGTTAGCATCCATTTCAAATTCCTTTCTATACATTTCAATTTTAATTTGTGAGCCTTTTCCCAGGTCAAGATTGATCATCTGTGTGAAGACCACGGCCCATGTCCCGGGAGAGCCCCAGCCTGATGCTGGTCTGCTCCTGGCAGCCGCGAGGGCAGCCCCAGCTGCACTTTCCCCATCTCCTCTCTGAAGCACCTGAGAGCTTCAGGTAGGGGTAGATCGAGAAGCATGCTGTGGTCATGGCCATTTTAGAAAGCAGTAAATAGCACCTGCTGCAAACTTAAGTTGGCACAAATAGCCCAGCTGTTAAGCTAAAGCTGACAGAAACTGCCAGAATATTGGTTGGATACTTGCTTGATTGACCTGTCCTGTTGTGAAGTAGAAAAAGACAGCAGTAGAAAAAGACAGCTTCTCAGAGTCTTTCCAAATACAAAGGCAGTTAATATTTTTGGAAATATTTAAGGATGCTGGATATGGGCAGTCCCAGCTTCAGTCCTGGTAATTTTGATCTCATACATGATTCTCTCAAATGCTATTCTGATCTATAAAACAGTGTAATGTTTCCGGGATAGCTGTTTGCACTGTGGGTATAAAACAGCTCAGGCATTTCAATTCTGAGATTCGGACCCATCTTTCTACTTAGAGTTATTTATTTAATTATTTTTATGGCATTTTGTAGATTTTAGGTCAAATTTCATCATTAAATCATCTATTCTGATCTTCTGCTACTCCTCTCTATATGTGGTTATTTTCATTCACCTATCCCAATACTGAGTTGTTTGACACAGCAGGACTTTCCTCACTAAGGACAACAAAAGATAATGAATCTATCACTTCTCCTCATAGTCCATTTCTGTACTTAACTTTCTGTACTCCTCATGTTTAAAAAATGCTATACTGTTTTATATTTTTAGAAGCACTTCATTTCCTATTTTCTGGAAGTGAGCCTTTTTTTTATAAGTGAACCTGTGAATACTATATATTTTAAGAAGTTGCACATCCAGTGTCACTTACAGAGACCTCTGTACTGAGTAAATAGCAAACCGTGAAATGTTAAAGTAAGCTTTTCACTCTTAGCCTGGCCTCTTGCTCCTCGCTGTGTTTCTGGGAGATGTCATCTGGTGATGATTCTTGTGCTTGAAGTGTGTTGAAAGGCTGAGGACTGAAGTGGAGCAGGGATCCCCTGTGCTTTTCCTAGGGAAGGTATAGCCTTGTTTTCAGGTATTGTCGCTGTGTTGACGTTAGTGGACTATGAAGAACTAACAGTTACCGAAGATCTGTTATAGGTAGAGGGCTATTTAACATTTCAACTTGACAGCTATGCATAACACTTGAAAAGTTGGGCGCAAGGACTTCTGCAGCCGTAAGAGCTAGGTGTTCAGGAGAGAGCTGTTGTACTAAACATAAACTACATGCCGGCTGTGTTTCACTCCTTTTTGTCTCTAGGCTACAGTCTCCTCAAGATTGCTGGGTCTGAAATGACTATTGCATCTCACTGGCAGTGTTTAAAGTTCCTTTTATTTCAATTTGTTCAGACTTTTTGTTGCATACTTGCATGTAAGCCTCCTAAAATTTTATCCCCTAAGGAAACTATTAGTGCCATGAAAATATTGAAAACTCTTCTAAATACGAACACTGTAATTAACTGGATAACTCCTGGTTGTATTAATTTTCACTGTATTTCATCTGACTGCAGTTTACTTAGCTTGTAAACTTTTAGGAGGAGATGCTGTCTCCAGTTTTGTGTACTGTATAAACAGCAATACTATTTTTAGTCCCAAGCAGAAAGATAACATCATCTCGTTAGGAAGCTTGTGCTATACTTTGCAGGAATTCCTTCCTTTTTTGGTAGGATGTATCACTCTTACATGTATTTTCTCTGATGTCAGGGCTTCCTTTTGGTAGAATTTTGTTATGACAATGTTGGTGATGCATATTTTAGTGATTATATGTAGATTTTTTATCATACTTTTCATCAGTTGTCTGCAAAGATCTCATATGAGAAGTGAACTGTTAATTCAGTTGTATACATAGCGGAACTGCAAACAGGTTTGTGACTTGTATTTGGTAGGATTAGCCAGCAAGAAAAGAATCTGAAATACCAGAGTCTGAATTAAATGTTGCATCCGTCAGGTCACTCTGACTCCACGGGTATAAGGCTCAGTACATTTTGGGTTGTTCTTTACAATTGGCATGAGAGGCTGGCGTTTGTCTACAGAAGTGAGAAAGGAAAACAAACTCTTAATTTGTTTGTCATCTTCCACTAAGTTTTGAAAAATAAAATCTGGTCCTTAATTTGCCCAAAGGCTTGAGCGGAGGGAGGGAGAGAGGGAGGAATTCTGCTTGCAAAAAGCAGTTGCAACCAGGCCAGTTTCCTGCTGTTAACTCCATGGCCTGGACAGCCTAGATATTCCCCTCCTCCTGTTTTGTTTCTATTTGGATCATATCCATGAGGAAATTTCATTCCAAAAAGAAGTCAGGATTGCAACCAATGTCCCCAGGCAGAAAAGAAGATTGTACATGTAAAATAGCAAAAAAAACCACCCCAAAAACAAGGGGGGGGGGGTGAGGGGGGACAATGTTTTTATTTGTACGTGATACAAGAAGGCTGCATGTACCAGCACCCTGGCTGCAGCCGCGCAGCCCCACCAAGGAATCTGTGCAGCTCAGTGACGCCTGTCCCACCAGGCCCCTGCCAGCAGCTGCTACTGTCACTTGGCAGTTGTTTAAAGCCCTTTGAAGGTGATGTAACGCATCGACGAGATAACATGCCGCTTTCTCCTCTAGAGGCAGGGTTAAATTAATACTTCCCTAATGCCAAAGGCCAATGTTACGGATGTGTACAGAAAAGTGGCAAAGCCCCTGCCCTTCTCTGCGCTTCCCACCTCCGTTTCCCAGCCGGGTAGGAAAGCGGGAATGGAGGCCAGTGAACTGGTTTGTGCAGCTATGGGAACAGGAGGCAAATATCGAGCCAAAACAGCATTAAGAGTGAAACGGAGCCAGGGCTCTGCTGAAGGGTGTCAGATGGCTTGAGATTTTCTTAGTCCAACTGAAACGTTACAGAAATTGGCTCTCTACCTTTCATCAGTCATGATCACATTAATGCAATAGGTAATTTGGAAAATATTTTCAATCCATTCCAGATCAGACCAATAATGCCTCTTGGCTTTTGTATCCCCCAGCGGCCTGAAAGCTTGGCAGTAGTTATTGGGGTGAAGATTATTTCAGTCCTGAGGGCTTGTGCTGAGTCAGACTTGTTTACTAGGTAAATTTGACTGGATAGAGTGAACCTATTCCAAGCCACATGCAATACTTCGGTTAGAAATACACTGAAACAACCAAGCCCAATTTAAGAAAGCTCTGACTAGAATGCACCACTTTGATTGTCCCCTGATGCCTTCTAAATGAGCATGGAAGCAGGAGGAAGGCTTGTATAAATACTGCTGAGGTTGCTAGTGGATCAGCATTGGAAGGGGTAAATGTTACAGTCGTCTCCTGCGGAAAATGCCCCGGACTAACTCTGGAAACCTCCTGGTTGAGCTGTGAGCTCAGAAATGTCCCGTTGTTACAACAGGAGTTAGTCATGTCCTACCCGTTAAAAGCTTTATGTAGGCTGTTGGATTACTGACTTTTTAAGGACTTTCTGTGATGCTCAAGAGATAGCCATTCCAGCTTTTTCACAGGTGCCCATGAAAGTTCTGTTCCTGTCTTCATGTGTTTGTCATGCGTTTTTGATAATTTCATGGTTCCAGCAAAGTGTAACCCCCGATATGAACTAACTGTAGAGGAAAAAGCATCTCTCAAGTAACTAGAACCATTTGAAGGAGACGTGGGACATGTAGTCATTTGACCACCATGAGGCTGAAGTGGATGTTTTCTTTCACAGCTGTAGACATCTGAGCATTCCCGGCACTGGAGACTCCAGGAGTTCCCTTCCCTTCTCAGCCCACATACACATCATACAGCTTTTCATTTTACACCAGGGTTATTCTCTAACTGGAGTTCCTGAACTTTCCGTAGTATGGACCATGCTCTGTCCTACTCATTTTGGTAGTAACTATTCCCCCTACTCTTGACATACACACAAGCTTCTTGCAACTGTATGAGTTGCATACTTGAAAAATTAATATCGATAAATTATTTGGTGTATTTGTAGCTTATCTTAATGTCTCGTTTACTGCTAGAAACAAGGAGGTGTCAGCATTTTATGATACTTCATTTTACACAGATGCTAGGCTTGGGAGCCTTTGCTGATCTTTTCTGCCTGCCTTTCATTTTCTGCTGCCTTCTGTATGTTCCCTTTCAGATCTACTTGCATGCTTCACTTGTGTTGCCTAGAAAGTAAGCAGAAAAAAGTGCGTCGACCTTTTTGTAGTCACTGAGCCACTAACTGAACTGCTAGACTTGTGACTAGCAGTACTGACCGGTTTTATGTTGCTCCCAGCCCCAGTCCTGCATCCTGGGTTAGGTAGATTAGAGGTGACTCCTCACCCGAATGCTTTCCCAGAAGGCAGAATTGCAGATATGGGAGCCCTGGGGTGGCTTTTTGGTATTTTATGCTCATCTTGGTCACCCTCAGGTTTAGTAGTGCTACAGACTGACAGCTCTGTTAGTGAAAACCTACTCTGGTTTCCAAAAAATTTATTTTAAGAACAATACAAATACCTGAAATGAAAGAGGTGCCAGGGTCTTAATAGTTATTCTGTTTGCCTATGAAGAATAAGATGGAATTGTCTGTTTTTATTAATCAGAAGCGTAGACACTGTCAGCAAGCTTCTTAAATTCCTGCGAGAAGGGTTAAATAGGAGTCTGAAACACTTTAGAAGAGGATGAAGCTGCATGTTGTCAGCTCAGAGAAAAAATGGTGCATGCTAACTTGCCTAGTTAATCTACTTCCATCTATATAATTAAGACTGCACAATTTGGAGACAGTTGGCTTGATTCCGCTCTGACTTACAGAGGGTGTCTTCAAGAAAAAAAACAACTGAAGTCAACAGAGATGCATTTGAGCAGAAATAATAAAACTGTGAATGGAACTGGTGTAAGTGAAAATGCCGGCCAGCATTTCTATTGTAGTAAATTCTCAATATCACACAAATAAGGGTATCAGTGTTAAATGATAACTGGGCTTCAAAGACAAAAAGTATATGTTTCAAAATCTGTATTTTGAAAGGTGTACTACGAAGATCTGTTCAAATTTATAGTTTGTTTTATGAAAGTCTTGAAGATTATTTTCAGAGCTGTTCACATGAAGTCCCTGATGAAAGAGCAGCCGGTCTTGTAGCCTTCAGCCCCCATAGGGAAAGCCTGTCAAAATGCTCTGTGGCAGAATGTCAGAATAAGGCTCTGGCAAGCTAAATTTATCCTACGCGTGTCCAGAGAGCGTGAAGAAACCATAAGCGCTGATGAGAAGGATGCTGACTTATCAAAGAAGTGCAGCTATATGCAAGAGGATTAATTTTACCAATATACACTTATAGTTCTTGCAGCTAATAAGGTTCCACAACATCTGATGCAAGCCTGCAAGTCAGTTAAGTTTAATAGGCATAATAATGTATCCTTACTTTTGAAATGGACATATATTTGTGAGTACCGCAAAAGCCCTTGTTCACATCCATTGCTTGGCATTCCTTATTTAAAGTGCTCATCCTAATGTTTTAAAATTGATTCTAAAATTGATTCCATAAATGTTTTTGAGATGAGTAATTTTCAAATTCAAGTCTAAATAAGTTTTTCATCATGCATAGTCCCACGAAGTAGGTGGAACAATGTACAAATATAAGAAATAAGGTCAAATGCTGTAGTTATTAAAAAGTGCTTGTTATCTTAAAATTTAAAATTTCAAGAACCTTTTAAAAAAAGGTTGATTCATATAGGAATATTTTAGATTTCAGAGATTTGCATTGATCGCATTACTCTCAGACCTATTCCAAATATAGCTGTGGTCAGCTTTCTGGTACAGAAATAGATACCAGAATGTTATTACTTCAAATTGAACCCCCTCATCTATGAACTATTGAGCTGCAAATTATTAACTGAGTAACCTATTCTGGAAGTTGGCAGCTGTTTTGGGTCATTTAATGCAAATTAATTGTACATAAAATATTCTAGGAAGTTAAATATTTTAAGTGTTCATTTCAGGTAATAGTCCTGTTTATTCAGCTTGAGGAAACCGAAGATGAAGTTAGGACTACATTCAAAAAGCCTAGAGAGGAAGCAAGAAAACAGGAGGTTTTGATTATTACTTAGATTAAAATCTGTAAGCAAATGGGTCTAGAATATAGTTATAAAGATTGCTTTAGGTTCCTACAGTGATACATTAACATACTAAACTATTTTGAGTATGACACATTTTCCACATCAGAATTAAACAAATAGCAGCTTAATGCGTTAAGTCAGTTCAGCAACATCTGTTATGTCAGTTGCCTGCAGGCTGGGAAATGAGGACTCGTAGCAAAAGATGTGCAAGGACAGATCCAAAAGCTCTGGATTTAGTGCTCTAAGTGGTGGCGAGCTGGGGGCCTGGGGGCTGGTTTTGGGTCCCTTGGCACTGATCGCTTTGGCGAGACGGTTGTGTCCCCTGGGATCCCCCCGGGCTCGGGAGGAAAGGTTCAGCTTCGTGACGGCCGTCCTATTCCTCCGCCCGCCGTCGCGGTGAAGTTGGTGAGTCAAATGGCGGGGCTGTTTCTGGTGCGCTGGCCCATGTGCTTCAAGGTCATTAGCGACTATGGAGAGGAGCATAATTAGCTGTGGGAGGAATTTTTTCTTTTTTTTTCCCCTAGTATTTTTCCCTATCGTTGCGGCTACGCCTGTGAGTGGAGCTCTGCAGCATGCTTTGACTGCTCTTCTAGACACTCTGGAAAAGTGGCTTCACAAAAAAAATGCATGATTGTCATTGTTGCTCCAAAACAAGGTATTTTAATGTATCTCTAGTTAAACAGGACTTTGAAAGATCTTATAAAATAATTACTGTAGTATCATCGGTTTACCAGATAGCACACAAGTGGAAGTGCAAGCTTTATGCTTGCCCTAGAGGTCTAACTATCAAGTAGGCAATGTAAATGTACGAGAAAATTAAGGAAGAAATCACAAGTAATATCATCTCTTTTGTAAAATAAAAAATGTCTCTGATTCGTATTCTTCTCTATTTGGATTTTTTTAATGCTTTTCACTCAGGAAAGGGATGAGGAGGCTTTAAAAATGGATCGGATTTTTAGCCTTTTTTCTGCAACCTTGACAGCTAGAGCCATATTTTAAAAAAATAGGAACAGATTTCTGCATAATCACTTATCTCCCAGTGATGGTATTGTATTTCAAACGTCAACTATATCGAGGCCATGATAAAATTGCAAGACTTAATAATGCTTCTCGTATTGCAGTCAAAACTCCCTGAGCTCACATGTGAAAGAGTCAGCCAGATTTCAAAATTCACTTAGATTAGCAGTGTTAATCGTATTGCCTATTGTTTGAATTGCAAGGGAGCTGTGCAATGTGGAGAGGCCTGAAAATGGATACCTCTGCAGTACTGTCTGCACCCAAGAATGCGACCCGCAGGACCTGTGGTTAAGGGGGTTTAGTATTTACTGTCACGACAGAATCACTACACCTTTTCTAAGGCCTGGCCCCGCAAATTGCAATGTCAAATGCAGAACCTTGAAAACCAGCCTAATTTCTTTGTATGTTGGGTATATGCCTAGATTTAAAAATACAGCCTTGCTTCTCCACAGTCACGCTGTGACTTTTTGGTGGGGGGTCCTCAAGGTCATTTTATGACTAATATTTTAGTTGTAGAATTATAGTGAAGTTTCTTCTGAAAACATTACTAGCCAGACTAAAGTGTTGTCTTCTCTGGGCCTGTCCTGGGGCCAGACTGCTGCAAGCTGAAGGCAGGTGGTGGAAATGGAAATGGATGTATTCAGTAGTTGATTGATAGCACTCTGGGGCAAGAAATTTATTTTGACATTTGTATCTGAAAGAAAAAAACAAAAAGAAATGTCATTCATTTAGCCTGAAATTTACATATAGAGTTGCCTAAAAGTAGATGATTTTATTAGGATTTAGCGATCTAAAACTACAAGTTCAGATCAGAAATGCTAACTCTCCTCCAGAGGTCCTAAGTTCCTTATAACAGATCCCGAGAGAAAAGTTTTGCTTTACTGCATATGGTATATCATCCAGTACGGGACTGGAGGACAGGGCACATGGGGAGAGGCTGCGGAAACTGGGTGCCCGCAGCCTGGAGGAGACACAGTTGGGGGATGCAATCACTGTCTTCCACTACCTGCTTCTGGGGCGCTGTAGAAGACTTCTCAGAGGCATGTGGCAAAAGGACAAGAGTCAATGCTGACAACTTGCAACAAGGGATGTTCTGATTAGAAATAAGGAAAGAAAATTTCCGAAGGAAGGCAGTAAAGAGCCGAAACAGGTTGCCCAGAGAGGCTGAGGTCTCCATCCTTGGAGGTTTTCAGACCTGAATTGGACAAGGCCTTGAGCAACCTGATCTAGTTGGATCCACGTTGAGTGGCAGGTTGACTAGATGACCTCCAGAGGTGCCTTCCTGCCTCAATTATTCTGTGATTCTACATATAGTGGGTGAGAGTGCTAAACTTGACTTGAACATGATTAAAGTTATATTTAAAGCTAGAGCAGGAGAGCAAGACAATGCTTCTGGGACTGTCATGCAGCATGTCCAAAAAATATAGAGAAGATGCATATACTTCCAATGGAAATTCAGTTCTTGCCTCTGTAGTATAATGTTGTCTCAACTGAAAGTTATGTGATGGTTTTAAAAAACAGCCATTTCTCTGGCTGTGTGATGCTTAAATGAGCTTTTTAAGGGGTCAAATTTAATTCTCCGGGTCATAAATGGAACAGAATAGATTTAAGACTTCTACTTCCTATTCTGTAGCAGATAATTAAAAGATCTAATCTCTTATATAGCTGACCTGAGAATAAAGCCAATACATTTCCAGTGTTTTGTAGATTTTCTGCAAAGTAGAGTACCCAGTTCTGAATTTTTAATTTGTTGTGTCATTACTACAACTAAGCCAATTTTAAGATAGTGTATTGATTTGGAGTTGAATCTTGAGAGCGTTATTTTCATGTAGACTGAACGTAAAATATATAGTGAACTCATAGATATCTCTCTGGGGGAGGAAAAATCTCATTAATATAAAACTACCTGTAAAATGATTGTAAAAGATATTGCAGAAAAGGAACTTTTTAAGATTAGGCCAATTTCCATTTTAAAAAAGCAAAATTTACTTTATTTTATTTTCTAATTATGTTCCTACTTATCATACAACTAATAAATGGATTGGTACATAATTGAGTTTAAAATTAACATATAATTGTTAAAGCTTTTGAGTAGATCTGAGCATGTTTGGAAGGTTTTGGATCTGTGCTTTAAATAAGATAATTCCATATTATTGTGTAAGTAGAAGAATACATTTTAAACTAACTGCTGTAATTTCACCTTTTTACAAATGTAAAAAAGTGTAATCGCATTGGTTTAAAGGAGAATATAGAGTATGCATGAAAAACTTTCTCTTAGCAGCTTTTGATTGACTCTGATTCTTTTGCCAGTTGCTAATAATTAGTAAAAGACCAAACAAGGGAATTGTGAAACACATTGCAATCCATCAGTCTGCTGGAGAATCCTTGGGGGACTGCTTTTATGGTGGTATAATGTAGGGCACGTAGATATCGAGGGAACAAAAAGATGATTTAGAGCCGTTTTATTTTACCCTTCCCCTTCATCAGGCCTGGAATTGGTGCAATCAGTTTGTAAATAAGTGTTGATTACAGCTATATAGGTATAACTGTACTAGCAATCTGTGAATAATTGGACTTACTGCATGAATTAGATGAGTGATTTGGCCTGCAATTGGAAAGAACGGCAAGCAGAGGCTTATGAGGAGCTGTTTGTAAGGCACAACAGAAAGTGTTCTTGAACTAGATATGCAGGGATTACGCTACTTCCCCTTGAATGCTGTACTGAACGGCACTTCATCAGTGGCCTGTTTACTAATCAGAGTATTTTTATCACATTTACATAAGACTTCAGAAAACTAAGAATATTTTATGGAAAAATGTTAGATTTTTAAGTAATAGATAGTAATCATAGAATGACACAGTGTTGCTCTTTTTTATTGCTTTTTTCCCCCTCTTTTTTCTCTTTTTTTAGGCAGCATTTGGGGCACTTTGTATTTTCTTGGTTAGGAAGAAAAATTGACAGCACATGCAGATATTTCTTGGGCACAATGCCATTTTCTTAAAAGAAGAACGTGAACAAAGGCTTTTTTTGTTACACATAGTAGGAGTGAAGAGCAGGCGGCAATCTCCAGCTTCAGAAATGTCTGCTTTAGCTTGTCCCCTGCTCAAAAGAACCTGTTGCACTTCTTTTCCCTTTGGGATGAGTAATGAGTGTTTTTTGCCTTTCCCCTGTTTTTTCCTTTTCCCTCTTCCTTCCCACAACCACATGCTGTTGCAGTCCACTCCATACTGCAATACCTGTGTTTGCCATATGTTCACAGGTTGAGGCTTTCTATTATTTCATAAGCCTCACTCTAAAAAAGAGGGGTTTCTTTTTGATTGAGAAGTCATTCTTTTTGACTTCTCTGTAAAGTCTCCATTAAAGACACAGTTTGCACCTACATTTAACATTTACTTATATCCTGAACTTGCCTAATCAAAGTCCAGAAATGAAAATATGTAACATCATGGGAACACTTATTCAGAGTTTATTCATCCTTTGCCTAATTTCAAAGCTAAGAGATTAAAGCTGTTTCTTTTTTGCTATACAACATTAAATATTGTAAATTTTTGCCAAAGAATAATGCTTAAATATATATAATAGATTTGTTTTGAATAAAATATATTTGCACATAGTTTCATGCCAAATGGTCTGGCTGAGTGGTTTTGCTTGAAAAATATTATTTAACTGCCTTGTGCTTTAATTCTCACTGCTGTTAGAATAGTATTTCGGCAAACAAAAGCGAGGCATCATGAAGACACAAAGTAATTACGATCCTTAGTTCAAAGAGGTAATATTAGCCTAAAAATGTCAGAAAATCTAACCTCCAAAAACCAAGATACGTGTTTAAAATGATTATATACAGTTCTCAAATGATTCTTTACAGTTAAAAAGCTAGATTTTTTTTCCCCTAATGAAGAATAACATTTTCATGTATTTACAGGGCTCCCATACTGGGATGTCAAAAAACATTGATGGTGAGAATCAGGAGAGCTGGTAGCAGTGTAAGAGCAAGATCTATGAGAGAAACTCACAATCCTAATAACATTTTAAACAAACACAGAAAACATACAGTGAGCAGTTACTCACTCAGGTTTGGATTTATCTTGGCTGATTTTAGACATCTTAAAATTAGGTGTCTAGTCTAAGTAATCAAATATTCAGTGGAGAAAGACACTTTCAGAGAATGTTTTGTGCCATCCTAAGGTAGGTATCTCATGCTAGAGCTATGACTTATTGTTTGGAAGTTTCTGTCTCCTTGCATTGATGATAGCGGGGACATATTTAAGTACTTTCCTAATTTTGGATGACTGAAGTTAGGCGAGGTGACTCCCACCCTAGCAGATAAGGGAGAACTAAAGTTTTACCTGATTTGTAATCTTTTGTACAAAGGTCATGTTTTCATAGAGTGAAGAACTGAAAACTCGTTCCCTTGGCAATTACAACTGCAGTTTGAAATAATATCATGTTAGTCTTCCTCATAGATAGGGCTTTGAAAATATAAGCACTCTAAAAACATTCAGTCATTTTTAAACATTCAGACATTATGCAATGCATAGTATTAAAACCTGTCTGCCTTGAGTTGTCAGTGTGGCGTTGCATTTGATGTAACTGTAACTTGATGTGCGTCATAAAAGTTTATGGCCTGGGGCATGAGTGCACGTCATTCCCATCTTCCAACCTGAAGTTCAGACAACACGTTTCTACTGTTTCAACTCAGAAGAGATACTGAAAGAGGAATTTCCAAAACTTAGTGATACAGAAAAGCATTACTAATAGCTTAAAGCATTACTAATAGCTTAAAGAGATGAGACTAATTCGTGACTGGTAGTGTGAAAAATGTTAGAATGGTTAAGTCTGAATGTTAGATCAGATTCAAGGGTTCTGCAAGTCAGGATGGATAATATAAGGATATATGATTTTGGGCCCCTAACCATTGGCAATGTAAGCAAGTTGGTTAGTTGGCAAAGAGAAGCTCTTCCAGAGGGTGTTTCATCCTGCACAGTTGCAAAGATAGTTGTAGCTAAAATTATTAGAAATGGAAGGATTTCTAATATGGATAACTCTAATGTGGATAATTTCTAATATGGATGCCATGGATTAAGGAATTGCTCCTAATTATCTGCTTATTTAATATGTTAGCCCTTGCTGTGGCATTTTTCTGGCTCTTATATAAGAAGCTGTGTTCCTGAGATAATCCAATTGCATCCTATGTTTTTTTCATACACTGAGAACCTCATCAGTCTTTTCATGGAAATATGTGTCATGTTTTGAATATGACATTGATATTCATTTCTTTCAGTGTGATGAGATTATTGACTTTATTAGACTATATATTTTTTTAGGTAGCTGGCTTATGGGTATGTTCATGTACGTTTTAAGGGATTTCCAAAAAATGCAAAATAACTTTTTGAAATTCAGGCCTGTTCCTACAGAAACACTAATGGAAACAAAAGGTTTTGAAGTAGAGACACTGATAGTGCTTAGCAGTGCAGAAAAATTAGCCATACTAGAGTGAATTTTGATTTCATTCATTACAAAGTAGAACTGACTTTTTAATTCAGTGAGAGCAAGACTGTCACTCTAAATGACAGAGAGAAATGGGATGCCATAGAATAGGTATTTAGTATCTGAGTCATCATTTTGAATGTTTGGACTGGGAGAAGAATTATCTTTGTTTATATTCTGCTTTGGAAATAAACAGTGGAAATGTGCTGTGGTAGTATGGATCACTTGCTCTTTTTGTGTATCACATTAAAGTTTGGCTTCTCTTTTATTAAAACGAATATTTTTTGAGCAATGTTTTGGAAGTACAGCAAAGCCAGACTGTGCCTTGATGCTCCTTTGGTACATGGTCTGCAGTGGGCAAGAGTTAAAAGAGCTCCAATGTTTCACAGTCCTACGAAACAGTAAGGCAGAATTGCTTCCTCCTACCCCACCATGAGCCCCAGGTTGCTGGAAGGAGAGCAGAGCTGTGACCCGCTCGCAGAGAGCAGCTTCTCTCCATAAGGCACGTGGGCTGGGGTGACTTACGCCTGGGAGTACATGGCTTCATGCTGCTTACGGTGTGGAGACTGGGGCGTGGATGATGCAACTGTAGAGATAGAAAAAGGGAGACACTCCGCCTTACTTCTGCATTTTCATTACTGGACGCACAAAGCAGATGGGCTCACCTGTAAGGATATCTGGTTAACAGCTATTCAGCATAAGAAGCAAAGACAAGAAACTGGAGAAGTAATAAATTAAACACACAGATAGGCAAACTCTAACAAACAGCAAACAGAGATGGTAACAAAGACCAGGACCTGTAAGACACCAATTGATGGGCCATTGCAGGAACCTCTCAAGGGTCACCTGGAAGAGATTAAGCCAGGACTTTGCACGAGAGAGGGAGAAGGAAAATGTGATTACCATGGGTTTCATGGGAAAGAGCAAACTCCTGGATTGTTTGAGGGGGATTGTGGGACTGTGCAAAGCTTGTTGTGGGGATTCAGAGGAGGAATCAAAGATGGAGAAAGGAGGGATCAAGGTAGATCTGGGAGGAGCAGGTGTGGGAAAATGAGGGAAGGGGGAAATAAAAGGGGCTGGTCTCAAGGAAGACAGCTGCTGGTCAGCATCCATGCCTGGCCAAGCCCTGCACCTGGTCCCCATGGTCTGTGTGCTCATTGAACTCTGTTTTTAAGTACTTTCGATGTCATTTGTGTGTGTGAGACCTGCTAGTGAATATCAATTCAGGCTAGTCGGTCAGCAGGAGGAGACCAGCATCTGGAAAGATCCCAGGTCAGCGCTCAAGACTGGGTATGGACAGAAATATGGTCCGCATTGGTCCACTCAACGTCAAGCCTGGGGAGCTCGGGACAAGGAACAGGATGGGGCCTTCTGCATGTTTGTGGTTTTGCGGGTGCTGTTTTTGTTTGCATGGGTGCCCGTAAAAGCACTTTTTGGTCTGTGTTTTGATCCAAGTCTGTCCATATTTGCAGCATGTGTACACGTGTTTTTTTGGGGATTGCACTCAGCCTCATCGCTGGCCATGTCTGAGAAGGGCAGCCAACACCTCACGTCCCATGGCCTCACAGGAGAGGCATCCGACGTCCCACAGTCCACCGGATTTGGCTATCCAAAATTTATCCCTGCTCTACATAATACCAAGCGGCCAGACATCAGTTGTTCATACTTAGACCAAAACGTCACAAGTTGAGTCCTTGAACCACTTCGGCTCAGTGAGAGCTGAACAGACTGAGTCTTGTTTTACTCAGATATACTTCAAGGAATAGCTGCTTGCGTTTCTCAGTCATACGTAATCGTCTTCTTAAGTACAGCGTTATTACAATCTTGAATTGAATCTGTAGGATTGTTGGCAATTGGAACAGACTGCAGACGCATGAAACTCCCCACTTCCTTCCCATTAGGCTAAGGAGTAGTGACCTACATCTGTCAGTGTGATGAGCGTATAACCCTTCTGTCAAGGCGTATCGTGACGGTAAGACCCTCTGATCTACAGAAACACTCTAGGCTTTTCTGTGTTATGGATAAAAATAAAAGATTCTTCTGAGGCACAGGAAAATACAGGTTTTTCTAATGCTCTTAAAGATGGCTGGTAGTTATCTAGCTTTGGCTACTACTTGAAAGTCACTGTATTTTTTCATGGAATGATAGGACTTTTCAGGTTTAGTCACAGTAAAACTAAAAGCCAGTTTTGATTTAAAAAGTGCTTCAGAGCAGCTTCTTTTTTATTATTATTTTATTTTTTCTTGAAAACTGGTCTTCAATGCTTTCCTCCAACCATATTTTATAGTTTCCCCCCTTGGTGAACAGAAATGAATTTCTGAATCGCATTTTTCATCATGCAGGGCTGCACTTTTTCTTTCTTTGCTCATGAGTTGAACTAAATAAACACAGGCTCTGTGTAGACTGTGGGAGCCAGGAGCCCCAACCAGCTCCTAGGTTTTTGTGCTCACCATGACCTCATCCTTGACTTAGAACTGGGACCAGACTGTGGCCACCGCATTTCCCTTACCTCAGTTGTGCTATGGTCTCCGTGCAAAAGCAACCTAGGCACAAGGGCTAGGAGGGTGCTGCAGTGGTCTCCAGCATCTCCTGACCCTATCCCACTGCACCTGTCCCACCACAGCCCTACTGAAATCAGGGAAATGATGCTGATGTGGAATTTGGCACTGTATTTTGATCTGTTCTTCGATGAATTCCATATCTGTATGTTACCTGTGAAAAAATGGTGTGCAGTATCTTGCTTTAAGTAATTCACATGTTTATTAGATGATGTTTCTTCCCCTTCTTTCTGCAAAATGTAATGCTCTGACCAAAATGATTCTGTTTGACATGAAAATCATTCAATATCTGAAGAGGGTGGCAGGTTGCAAAATAAGCAAACCAAAATTCATTTGTATGTGCTGAAAGAGTATGTTGTATAGGCAGTTCAAAAATGTATCTGTAGATGGATAAAAATGATGTTTGCAGAGCTGTGCAAAAGGTAGCACGGTGGCTCTCGGTTCAAGGGTTATGTTTGTGTGAATGTAACACGTTTGTCCTACGAATGCAGCCATGAAAGACAAATGATTGCAGAAATTGTGTAGCCTGAATGTGAAAATGGAAGCAATGTGCTGATGTATCTGACAGGGATGAAACACAATTAGATTTGTATGTTTGTAATTGAACCTAAGAAGAAATTCATCCCTGTAGGCTGTGTCCGCTTCACTGAAGTTGACTAATTTGTACCTGTTTAAAGTAGGGTGAATTTAGCTCCGCTTCCATAACTCCAGACCAACCTATATTTTAAGTAACTGTGTGATCACAAAAGAACAGTAGCTAATCCCATCCTAATGCCAAATCAAGCATAGCAAAACCAAGAGGAGTTCAGATTTATATTGCAGTGCAGAGTGATTATTCAAGAGAGTTTTATATGCCCTAGAAAAAGAACCTTTTGATGAAAGGTCCTTAAATTGTTGTTTGTAATGCTTTTAGGAACACCATTTCGTATAGGGTTAGTGGAAAGTTAGTAATATATACTTTAATTAACTATTGGGGTGTTTCATTGCAGATTAGCTAGCAACATAAATTTTTTTTTTACATTATTTCGTTTTGATTTTGCTTTTTGGTGTTGCTATAACACATAGGCATTGTTATTGTTATTCTGTTTGTACTGGGGAATGGAAAGAAAAATGAGCCATGGAAATTCCTTCTAAACTGTTTTTTTCCTGCTTCCAAACATTTGCTCATTTCCTAGCCAGGGAACGTGTTTTTTCCCCTCTTCCATTTGACAGCACAGATGGGAGCAAATAAATGTGATCACCGTGAAAACCAGGAGGAGGAGGCTGCTGAGCAGGAGGGCAACCCACTCAGTACAGGAGACCTGAAGCACAGTTTTGACTAAATGACACCTTCTGATCTAGGGCTGTCTGTAGCTTAGAGCCCTAAAGACCAGGGGACTGGTGAGAATATGGCTACAAGTAACCTGCGGAGGTCAGAGAAGTGAGTATCAGGTAGCCAGCGATGTGCAAAGCGTGGTCACTCGCTGGCATCCCGCGGGATGCAGGCGGTTCCCTGCTGCATCTCATCCTGCATCGCCTGCCAGCAAAGCGCTGCTTCGGGGGGGTCCATCGGTCAGACACCGTCTGCCTTTCGCAAGACACTCGTAGCACGATACCCTTCCACGGCAGGCTCAGAGAAGTTATTTCCAGGCTACACATCCTCAGGAGTTTCACAGCTTTCTGTAGGCTTCCTTTAATGGTAAATCAGTGGATAATACTCTAGTGTGTTGGTTGTCTCAGGTTCACACTGATATACCGGTAGTAGACAGAGACCAGTGATTTTTAATTGATTCCGAAAAAAGTGGGAGCGAGGAATTTTGAAGCCTAATTCAGCTGGAACTGAGCAATAAAGAATATCAGTTAATTTAAAATTACTCAAAGAACAGATGCTTCTGCTTAGTTTCTTGTTACTAAAGTGCACTCAAAGACATAATTTTGTTTCAAATGTTGCTGAGGAGAGATAGTAACCTTAGCCAAATAGGGATCAGTTTGAACTTTCAGTAGTGATGAGTAAAGCACTAAGAACAGAGCTTGTCAGAACTAAGATCAGAAGTTAATGCTGTTTGAAAGTCCTCCACCCAAATCAGTTGTAGGTGGCATCACTGGGAACAGGGTGAAGTCCACCAGTGTCAGATTTCCAATAATAAAGTTGTTTTATCTTTACTTTCAAATTGACAATCTATATTGTTGACAACTTTGACAGTGTTCATAAACTAAAATTAATGTATTTAAATAGGCTTTGGATCGGATATATCTTATCCTGTAAGATAGCAACATTTAGTTTTGGAACCTCCAGATGAAGCAGTAAACCTAAGGTCTTCCCCTTTATGGAGGACTCCTCTGTCGAGATTGTATTTAAAGGGTGGCTGTTGCCGCTATCCACATCACTATTTCTGCTTTAAAAGAAAACGCTGTCTGCCTCTGTTCTGTGAGGAGTGTGCGTGTGTGCGCGTTTGGCCGTGGGGCAGAGATGTACTGAGCTGGCCTGGTCTCTGTGAGGGAATCCCCCCATCAGCGGGAGCCTCGAGAGGGAAGTGCTATTGTTGGGGTATTTTGTGTGCATCAGTGGGTTTTTTTGTTGTCATTGTTGTTGTTGTTGTTGTTTTTAAGACACCTCTAAGGTTATATTTCTAGATTCTTATGAAAACACATGAGAGAGTAGATTGAATCTTTCTTCTAAATAGAATCCAACCTGCTTTATCATTTGATAGTCTTGTAGGAAAGGTGGTTTAGGATTGCAGAATTATGGTAATTTCTGTGCAACTTTCCAGAAGAGAGGGAAGCAATGAAGATCCTTTAAGTCTATATAATTAGTTAATGCTTCAGTTTATTCTCCATTTAAGGACTTAAAATTTCCATTGATTAAAAAAAATCCAGATAATTTAAATGGAAGTTTTGTTTGTAAAAAATGGTAAATTAGCATTTAGTAATCTCTCTCTCTCTCTCTCTCTCTCTCTCTTTCTCTTTCTCTCTTTGTGTGTAACATCAACCCACAGGGAAAACTGCATCTTTAAAAATCTTTTCTATGCATTAATTACTCCCAGAAGAAATATCTTAAAATGATCTTAGCATCTCTGGAATGCCCACCATCTTTCGTGCTCCATTTGTGAGCCTCTCAATTCATTTAGTAGTTCAATTCCTTCTGTAGTAAAGTATATAAATTAGCTTTTCCAACTATTCCATGCTTACTATGTACAATTTTGGTCACACCAACTCCCATTTATTGGCTTGTTCTGCTTCCTTTTTTTTCCTCCTAGGAAATATGGGGTTTGGAAGTGTAGGTTTTATCTCAACAGTTCTCCTCACAGTACCGTTGCTATTGCTTCTGGGGTACCTTCCCCTAACACAGTGCGTTCCATTATCCTGTTTGCTTTCCTAATTTACTGCCAGATATTCAGCAGACGGTTTAAATTTCTCTTCTCTAACTCTCAAATCCTTTCTCTGTTTGTAGTCCCTGTAGTCCCTTGTAGTCCCTGACCTTTCAGAAACTAATACCTTTTGTTAATTGTTTGCCTTAACCTTATTACATGGCAGGTTTTCTGCACTAAATGGCACCTGTCAGCCTATGGCGTCTGTTTAAGCAGCTCTTTTCTTACCTAACATCTCTATTTGCTCCCGACCATCCCTATCAGTTTCATAACTGCAGCAAATTCCCTGTGCTGCAGGTTCGTTTCTAAAGGTGTGTGATACGCTGTACCGTCTCTGCGGCTTTAATTGTCACTTCTCTGCTCGCCAGACTGTATCCATTTACTTCTGACCTGTGTCACTTAGCAAGCCACCTTCTGGATGTGCTCTTACTCTGTGACCTCATTAGGAGACACCTTTTTGTCAGTCCTTTAAGAATTTTCTTGCACCCTGTGTGTTGATTTTAAACAGTCCTTTTTCCCGTTATGTCACATCTTCTAAAGACTTTGTGGGTGGTATCTTTGATTTCTACTCACCATTGCATGTATATTAGTCAAATATTCTTCAGAAAACTAGCTGGTGCTCTTTTTCTAGTCGAGGGGGAAAGACCATAACACACTATTTCTTCAGTCCTGCTACAGAGATTCCCTCTGTGAGAAATGCAGTAAAGAGATGCTGGGAGTGGGAAAGCTTCTGGTTTCGTTCATCTGACTTGCTGGCCACCAGGCAAGGGCTGTCATCACAGATTTCAGGGCTGAAGGAAGCTCTTTATTCCCAAGAGATAGCAGGGAACAGTAAAAGACTCATGACCCAGTTACCTCTGAAGGAAGCACAGCAACATGTTATCCTTTCTGCAAAGCTCACAGTGAATTCTCAAGCTGATCTTACATTTTAAGGTTTTCTGCTTCATAAATATGGCAAAAGTTTCCAAGTCTTATACTCAAGCTTTGTCCTACAAAAAGGCCACAAACTGCATTATTTTTCTCTACTTGGTTGCACATTATTTTTCTCTACTTGGTTGCACGTGTTTCAATTAAAGATGTCCATGTATATGTTTCATTGTTGTGCAGATGATGAGAAATGCTTTCACAGAATCACAGAATCGCTGAGGTTGGAAGGGACCTCTGGAGATCATCTAGTCCAACCCCCCTGCTCAAGCAGGGTCACCTAGAGCACATTGCACAGGATTGCATCCAGGCGCGTTTTGAATATCTCCAGAGAAGGAGACTCCACAACCTCTCTGGGCAACCTGTTCCAGTGCTCTGTCACCCTCACAGTGAAGAAGTTTTTCCTCATGTTCGGATGGAAGCGTCTGTGTTTCAGTTTGTGCCCGTTGCCTCACGTCCTGTCGCTGGGCACCACTGAAAAGAGTCTGGTCCCATCCTCTCGACACCCTCCCTTCAGATACTTGTACACGTTGATAAGATCTCCTCTCAGCCTTCTCTTCTCCAGGCTAAACAGGCCCAGCTCTCTCAGTCTTTCCTCATAAGAGAGATGCTCCAGTCCCCTAATCATCTTTGTAGCCCTTTCTCATGCATTGATTTAAAGACAGAAGTGTTTGATAGTTTGAAGAGAACTTTAAATTTAATCTGCTTCTGTGCAGACTAAATTTTGGTCAGGTATAAGTGGTAACCATGAGTGTGGTTGGATGACTGAGGCCATTTCCAACAGGACAGGATCCTTGCTTGATTGCCTCTAGAGAGGCTGGGCAGAAGGTCAGAGGATATGGGTTTGGTTGTAGATATGCCATTGATTCTTCTCTATCTTGTTAAAGCTTTACCATTTTACTCTTCATTTTCACTTCTACCATATGTTTGTCCTCTTTATTTAGATCATAAGTGTTTGAGGGCAAGGATCATCTCGTTATTCAGCACTACTGCCAGCCATACAGGTATACTGTAACCTTAATTCTCTTAGTTACTATTGACATTCTCTTTAAGTTTTAGTGGTAGGAGGAGAGCAAGTATACGAAGAACATGAGCTGATTAGGAACATATCTAAAACCTTAAAAAAATACCATTTGTGGCCAATAGTACCGTTGTCTGTAAGGAATTTGCAGCCAGCTAATCCATTTCAGCATGGCCTAAATTTGTTGCTAAGCTGTCTGCCTGTTGTTTGCAAAGACATCAGTAAAGGCATTGACCTCAGTAATGTAACCTTGGTAAAATGAAACCTGAAACAAAAAGATGGGTAAGGGCTACAAATATGGCCATTGCTGTGGTTACCAGAGCTTGACTTTAAATTGTAAAAGAAGCTAAGTGCGTCATCCTTTTCTATAGCATCCATTATATTGCAGGGCAGTATACTGCCCTTACCTTTAGAATAGGGAAATAAAGGTGTTTGGCTTGTACTGGTTTGTGAAATTGGGTCAAAACTATAATGCCTCATGGATGGTTAACAGCACGGGTGTCAGCAGTCTGTATCTGAGCTGTCTGGCTTGTGCTGCTGTCACTATTGTCTCCTGTCATGCTCATCTGAGTCAGTAAATCACACTAATGAAGGGCAATAGGCTCTTATTTTGTGCCCGCGAAGCCAAGGACTGATGATGAAGTTTTACTGAAACACTGTCAAAAACCTCTAAGCTTTTGAAGTATGATTTTTCCTTTGCTGTAGCCAAGTTGTGAGACTGTAGTGAAGGCTCAGAGATTACAAGTAGATTTGCGAATACATATTAGTACACTATTTGACTTCATTATGACGGTATACTGTCAAAATGTGGGTTGCACAGCGGTTAGCCTTGAAAAGGAGCAAGTCTGGCAGTAGAGGGAAAGGCTGTGTTAGAGTGAAAGCTCTTTCACTTTTTCTGTTAATTTCTGTTCCTTCTGAGTGTTGCTATTTAGCAAAGTGCCTTCTGCATTTCTGCCAAGCTGAAGTAACCTCTGGGAAAATCTGAGTAGGCCAGATCCTGCAAATATCTGGAGAGCTCAGCCAGGGTGTCTGTTAGTGGGTCCAAAAGAATACAAGGAAGGATTTGGTCTAGCACAGATAGCACTAAAATATTGGGGGGGAAAAAAACTGCCATAAGGTTTTAATGCCAGAAGTCAGTTGCTGTAATCAAGTGCATATATATATATATATATATATATATATAAATTATTGAATAATTCATCGTTTCAGTTTTATTTGTTTTCAAATATCAGACTGTTCATGTGTGCAGCATATGGTTCATATGAGTTTATGGTAATTTCAAATTATTCACTGAATCAGTTAGAAGCTGAAGTGGTTTCAAGGTGCAGAATTTGGGGTTGGGAGTTGAGATCTTGGGATCTGCTTTCTGGGTCTCATTTCATATCAGTCCAAAGTTACTTCAAGTTACAGACACCGTGTCTGTCATGTCCCAAGTCGGTGGGGTCCTCCCCATACAGATTTCTGGTCAGAGCTCCCTGTCTGTCTTTACAGAAATGCTTGTTCCATTCTCAGTAGCCAGTACTAGGCAAACAAAACCATGTTTTATTTTGTATCCATTATGAAATACAAAGACATTTCCAGTAAGTATTAAGTTAAAGGAAAACGTTTTGAAAAATTGTTGAAATTATACATTTCCACTTTAGTTGATGGGGATTTCTGTAAGATCTAAGAACAATCAGCTGTTTCTGGCTTATCATCAAGAAATCTTGCTCATCATCACATGTAAATGCTTTTGAAGCATTGATGGTTTTTGCTTTGAAACAAAGAATAAAGAGCCTCCACCCTCTCTTTCAATAGCATTTATAACAATCCATAGTGAGCTAGTAAGAGCTAAAAAAATGCATAAAAGATATTCACTAAGCTGTTTTTACGTAAAACTTTCACTTTCTTCTGCACAAATAAACCCATTTTTTGCAAACAAAGAAAAAAAAGGCATTATGTCAAGTTTTAAAAATAGTTTGTTTCCTTTGTGGGAGATTGGAAGAGATTGAACTTTCTGTGAGATATGATTCAGCAACCATTGAAGTCAATGGACAGTCATCCTTAAACACACATGCACATTGGGTCAATTCAATAGATTTTTAATATGATTTAGTGCAAAATATTCTTTAGCTTGTGTAATGCAATGAACTTGCTAAGTAGCTGGCCATATGTAATTGGTGCGGTCTGCTCTTTGTGCCCGGTGGCTCCCAGTCCGTGTTGCTTTCATATCCCTCCCTGGGCAATATCAGAAGCTAAGGAGACTGGTTTTCACCTGTACATCCCTGCCTTGTTTCTGTTCATTGAAGGGAAGGAGGAGCTATTTCTTTGCTGCTTTGTAACCAAGTAGGCCATGGCTGGATGAAGGGTGGTGAGCCGAGGGGAGGGAGACTGTTTTGGCTTCTCCTGAGCTGGCAGGAAAAAAAGACAAAGCCTGCTCCATGAAAAGCACAGCCCTACTCCTCGCCCCGTGATTTAGTCCAGGTTTAGCAAGTTTGTTCTCCAAGCAATCAAGCCACCTTCCAACGTGCTGGCCACCTTCATACAAAGCTAGCCCAGAGTGAGTGAGGGCTTCAGATGTTAACCCTCACGGACTATTCACATGATAACTGGGCAAACAAGTATTGCTTTAAATAGCTCTGCGCATCACTGTTGCTACAATGATACACGTCCAACTCCATATGAGCAATCAGGGGAGAGATTTTTGGCTGCCAGATAGCTCACTGAATGCCTTCTGGAGAGAAAAAACCCTTACGCATCTCCTCGAGACATCAGTGCTGTCGGCTCCCTTGTGCAGGGGGCTGGGAGCATGGAACCCGGCCGGAGGGAGGCCACTGGACACGGCTAGGGGGGTTTTCCCGGTGCTGTCAGTTACCTCGGCCCGTATTTTTAATTTGCGGCCGGGCAGTTTGCAAACAGAGTAAGCCTCCCACTCAGCTTGGTTTTCCCTGAATTTACAGGCTCGCAGAGTGTTTTCCTTCTTCCAGCCTTTTCTGCCCGGTAGCACCCTACGGGAGCCGACCCCACCGAAGGCGCAGGCTGCAGCGGTGTGCCCCCGCTGCAGCTCGTCCCCGCGCTGTCCTGCCTGGGGGTGGCCCGCTGCCGGCTGCCCGGCGAACGTGAGAATATTTGGGCTGCTCTGGGGCGCTATTTTTGCATGGCAGCGAGGTCTTGGCTCGCCTCCTGCCTGTGCGTGGGCGCTGCAGGAGTCATCTGACCCCCCGCCACATTTCTGTCGGAGGCAGCTCCGGCGACAGCACGCTGCTGCAGTTCCCACTCGTCTGCTGCGGCACTTCTCACGCTCACTCGTTCAGCAGCCCTTCTCACTGTGCTCCTTGCAGCTCGTAGGAAACTGGAGCAGTGATAACTTCTGGTGGTATTTCCCATGTCACTGTCTGCACAGGACTGAATTAATGCGGGAATGCCAGAAGATACAGGTACGGTGTGATGACTCCACATTTTGGAGAGTGTGGACCTGAAATAATTTGTTTTTCAGCCAGGATTGCTGTAACTAACTCGCTGATATCATCATCAGAATATTTACTCATTGTTTACATGAAAATGCTGCAGAGGAGAAGAAGATGGCTAAACATTTATGTTAAATTATTCTTCATAGTCTTTTAATTATATAAGTGATTTGAAAACTGTAATGATACTGCACTTATTAGCTGACAGCTCAGTTTGAAAAATTCCCTAATTTTATTTAGTTTAAATTATCTTAGACTTTATATTAGATTCTAATGAAAAAATGCCTATTGCTTTATGTGGATGTATTGGCATGCTGGTCCTGTCTCCCTTCTGGTTGTAGTCTTGCTAAAAACATACCAAAACAGCATTTATATTGCTGCAGTTGAAGCTCCTAAAATTCAGCAGATTTCTACTAACTGAACTTGGACTTTGTAAATATTTCATTGTAATAATGAGTGCAGGAGGCTAGCTTGTGCTAGGCTTGTTTATGTGACATGGATTTTGCACTGAGCATACGGCATCGTTTGGAGCCCATGTATGCTGAGTGCTTGTGCTGTATTGCATATCTGATGTATGTTTGCATTACTTTGAAATTCTGCTAGGTAACGCTTCTCCTTTCCTCCGTCTCCAATACCATAAACCTAGTAATCAACAGAAAAAGCAGAAGACGCTTCAGTCTTTCAGTAGCATTAACTATCTGCTGTCCTATAACAGCTATAGACTTCTGATTTGATTATGATCCAGAGGAAGTGTTGGAAAAGGTATCCAATCCATTTCTTCATGCCAAAGGAAAGGCACTGTAAAAATTATTGGTAATAAGTAGTAAAAGCAGGTATATAGTTCAAAAATGAACACAATTACTTTTATCTGTGCTATTTTATCTTGTTGGACCATGTTAACTAATTAAATAGAGATCTATTGGCATAAGGATTTATTGAATTTGATGAATTGCCTATGATGCAGGATATTAATTAAAGAACTAGTAATAGTGCTTGCTTTAGGAACAACAAGAAGTCTTTGAAAAAGTAGTAAGCACTTCTTTAGAAGCTGTTGTACATGGTAATTGTATAAAAGCTCTATTTGGGAAGTCAACTAGTTAGTGTACACTAAAGTGGTTTCAGTTTAGTCCTCTGTATAACTAGCTAAAATTTTTGTGTGAAATTTGAATTTGTAAAGTGGAAATTCAGGGCAAAACTTCAGCTTTCTCTCTTTCCCTGTAAACTTTCTACTTTATTATGAGATACATGAAAGGAAAAGTTTTTGCATAATAATAAAAAGGCACAGTTCAGGTTGCAAGCACATTATCTTGAAAAAGGCTTTCAAGACAAACTGCTAATTGAGCAATATGTGAAGACAAGTTCCCACTAGCGGTTGCATGTGCTCTTCCAGCACATCGGTTTCTAGCACGTCTGCCAGAGGGGCTGGTTCAGTGCCCATCCGCAGGGGCCCACTGTGCTCGCCGGGGCGCGGGTGTGGGCTGTGCCGTGCTGGGGCTGCCGGTGGCCCTGGCCGGAGCGGTGGGCGGCCGGGCACCGCTCTTCCCCTGCAGCAGGAGTTGGTTCAGCGTGGCCGGAGTGGAGGCAGGTGGGTGGGGAGGGTGGTGGATTCCCCGTTTTAGCATCCCCCTTTCCTCCTTCCTGTCCGCGGGAATGGTGGCAGGGGCTGGGGGTCACCATAGAGGTCTCAGGCCCTCAGGGTAAATCACAGGTTCTTAGAAGCAAAACAAACAACCCCCACCAACCCCTTATATTCGGTATATTTATAACTCACATCCATGTAGTTCTCTGAACACCTCACTAACTACCTTATTACTCATTTATTACTGTATTATATTATCCTTACCTCCAGGCACCTACTGGAAGCACTCCTAGTCACTGTATTTTTGCAGATAGGCACAAGACAAGGAGAGACTTGGGGTCACATTTAGGCACCTAAAACTGCAAAGAGTGCTTAAGGGAATATTTACAGGTACTTAAATGCTAGCTTCCTTTGCTTTCATCCTGTGTTTTTAAACCCAGCCCTGAGTGACTGGATTTAGGCAACACCAGAAATGTTTGACCAAATAAGAACTTGGACTCAAATCTCTTAATTCTGGTGTGGTGCTATGGTCATTTGATTCTCTTTTAATCCTGCTCAGAGAAGATTACAAATTTAATTCCGCTCTAAGCGCTTCTGCACCCCCCTCCCATTGCTTGATACAATGCTTCAACAATCAATATTTTTGTTCTCAAATACTTAGTGAATAAATGGCATTCAGGTCTCATAGCTGTTGATTTTGGATTGCAGTGACCAACTCAGTCTGTAGAGATGAAAGGTTTCAGTGTCAACATTTCCAAGATAATTTTCTGTTAATCCAGTCATGCTGAATAGTATTCATCATCAGAGCTGTGCGTTTTTGTTTCAGAGTTGGAACGTTGCCTTTGTCTTTGTTGAAAAAGTTGAACATTTTTATGAACTAAACAACTGATACTGGTAATTTTAGATATTAATTCCTTTATAGATTTTTTTCCTTCAAATAAAATGGTTCCATCTCTTGAAGGAAATGTAGTGGGGTACGAAGAAGGGAAGTTCTCAGCAAATTAATACAGGAGCCAGTAGTGTTGATAGTTTCTAAAGAAAACATGATCTAGTTTTTCTTCTGGTGGAGGGTTGCTATTAAAGGCAAGTGATACTGCATTTACATTTACAGCCTGAAATGAAAGGATTGCTCTTTTTTAATCCAATCCCAAGAACACAAGACCAGAAAAAAACAAAAGAGTAGTGGGGAAAAAACCCACACAACAAATCCCTCCCATCTTTTTGGTTTTCCTTTTATGTTTGTCTTTAAGCTCTGATTATATGCTATCTGTCAGAGATCTGCAGTGAAACATTTACGCTTCTGAACTGAGAGCTAATTGTCAGGATTATGGAAACTTGTTCTTTAGGAATAAAATATTTATTCACGTAAACGTGGTCTATTCATTCAAATTAGACTTTACTGTTTATTTCACAGTAGTCTTTAAAATGTTTATATGACATAGAACAGAAAGCACCTGTCAGACCTATTATTTAGTTGTGTGATTTGGCACTTTGTCAGTTCAGGCTTCAATAATGATGAAGAGCAGGAAATCTAAGAAGCTGTTTTTCAGAAGGGGGTTAAATAGTGGGAAGTAAATGGGACACGTGACCTTATTTTTGTCCATATATTGGACAAAGCAAGTAAGATGTACTGCACATCTTCCTGTTACATCAGCACCTTCCGTTTTGTGCCTTGACTGAGGCATGAGCGGAAGGGAAAGACCCACCGTTCTGGGCTCATCTAGTGAAAGTCTTTATTATTAAGCATCGTATTAGAGGTTTGACCTCAGGTCAAATGTGTGTTCCTAAGCCTGGCATTTCTTAACTTTTCAGTACTTGATTTCTAAGCTCAGTAATGGCTTCTGTGTGTCCTTATTGCTAAGTTAAAACAAAAAGGAACAAACTGGAAGAAATGCATTAGGACCATGTTAAATGATGCAGTTTGTAGCTGTGCATTTCTTCATGAGGTCTGTGATCTGCCAGGAGGACTTCTGTCACGTGGCTGGCAGAGAGCCCGACGACAGTAGCGTTTGCTCATCCTCTGCGTGGGCCAGGCCTAGGGGGGCAGCGAGGTCCTGTGCCGAGGATTTCTCTCTGACGTTTGCTCATGGTGGAGGGAAGCTGAAGGGCGAGCTGTGGCATTTTGCCTCCCAGGCTCTGGAGAGGAGCCTGCCCAGGGCCTGGAGGCCTCCTGCCTTCTGCCGCCAGCATCAGCTAATCTCGTCCCACTCCAACAACAGCCCTGTCCCAGGCACGTCTCTTCCTTACCCCGGTGCCTCGTCCCGGTCCACGCTGCTGTTATATCCGAGCTAGTTTAGCAATGCTGAATGAACTGCGCCTTTTTTCTTTTCTTTTTTTTTCTGACCCCGTATTTTGTGGATTTTTGCGGGGCCTGTCACAAAGTCCATCTCCCTGTCAGACTTCAGCCTTTACTCCAAAGCAGGCAGTGTGAGAACTTCCAAAGGCAAGGTGCTGTACTTTTTTTAACATTGAAAAGTTGCTATATTTTATCCTTTTCTTTTTTTCACCTCTATTAAAAGCTTAGACAGTTTGTCTGAAGTTCTCCCTAAAGAAATGAGTCTGAGGAGAACACCAAACATAAAGAATTTCAATATAAGCAGTTGAAGTCTGGCAAAGTTAAAAGCCCACTAAAACTGTCATGTAGTACAGCTTTAATAATGAGCGATCCCGCAATCCTCTCTTCCCCCATCATACTTAGAGCCAGTACATGTGCTAGAGCAAACAATATAGAAATAAATCTACTTGCAGAAATGCATTTTACGATTTTTAAACCATTGCTAATTGAGTAATCCCTACTGAATCCAGAACTACAGAATTATGGACTGCCCAGCATGTTGGAGAGAGGTGAGCCTGATTGCTGAGGCCCTCTGGGTTTTGCCATCAGAAATGTGTGATGGCTGGACGTTTGACAAGAATTTTGCCACTACGACAAGAATTTTGCCACTACACAGTTCTTGTATGCCAGTAAAGTGCTATGGAAAGTGTATGCTTATTCATTTCTGTCCTGTTTTTGTCCTTGTCAGAAAGTGAGTACAATAAAACCTTTGTAGGGTTTAAGGATTTGTGGAGATACCTCTGCTAGAGCAGCATACTGGCAAACTAAGAGGAAGACAAATTTGGAGAATCAGGCTTTCCTTTGTATTTCTATTCAGCAAGAGTCACTTAAGAAGGAAGTCTCTAGTTTCATTAAATTCTGCAAACCAGAATGCAATAATGTAATTGTTTAATTTTTAATGAGCTCTTTAGTGGGTTATGATCAGATGAGTATTCTCAGATCATTACATTCCATGAGCAATACAGTATGTTACCAGCTAAATATGTCGGTCATATTTTCTGCTTTGAAGACAAGTTTTGATACCTAAAGGCGTAAAAATAGAATGCTGAAAATTACTATATAACAAATTTACTTAATAATGACTTGAAATGCATGTATGTTAAAATTCTGAATTGACTAGCATAATTAGTTTGAAAGTATTTCCATTTTTAAAAATTGTATCAACATAGAGCACAATATATTTTAAAACAAACTATTCAAATTTAGACTAACATTAATCACATCATTTTGTTCTGCTAGAAGAAAGAATAAGTATTTAAAACTGCCATCAAAAGCACAGTTTTATAATGAGCCCAAAGGCCCTGTATTCCCACTTGGTTTCATAGAGACTTTTGTGTGAAACACTGATTAGCTTAGTTCTGAACTGAGAGGAAAGCAAAACAATTATTTCTCTGTAACATGCATATTTTAAATATGATTTGTGTTATTTCAAAATTAACGAAGGAATTCCAAAAGAAATACTACATTTTTTATAGCAATTATTATGTATTGATAATTCTTTGTTATTTTCCAGTTCTATCCCTTGATGAGAAATTACTCATAATAAAAAATCTCAAGGCATTCAAAAGAATAAAAAGGATGTGCCAGTCGGTGAAGTTTCTTGCATTTGGATAGCATAGTGTAAGAAAAGGTATTCCTGGGGTGGCAACACAAATACTGAACAGCATAGTCACTGTCAGAGTTTGGCTCCAGGACAGGTCTCTGAGTTAACAGTGGCCTTCAGGAGGAGCAAGCAACTCTTCGTCTTCCTGCTTTGTAGAGATGGGCAGTAAGCACCAAGGGCAACGTGGCAGGTAAAGCCGCCTTAGGCTATTGCTTTCCAATAACCACAGCCTTGAACTTCCAGGCGAGCAGCGAGGGAGCAAACAGACATTACCCTTCTTCAGTGCCAGAGTCTTGCAGCTCCATAACCTCCAGCCACATGCTGGGGAAGATGTGAATGCTCACCATTTCAAAGCAGAAGAAATACAAGTACTGAAAAATTTCAGTAATGTCTTTCTTTTGTGTGAGAGGTGTCAGAGAGTAGTAGACTGTGTTTTTTCGGGGTAGGTTTTGTTAAACAGAAATAGTACCTTGCGTCTAATTTAAGAAAGTCTTTGGTGTACTCTTGACTGTTCTGCACAGGATTTTATTTCCTTAGTGAGGTATTTGGGGGAAGGATGCAGGGGACATGTTCAAGGGCTCCTTGAACTTTCTGGTACATCCCTTTCCTTCCTTATGTCCAGCAGGGCCAGAAGTACAAGCCAGTGGAGCCTTGGACTTACAAGGGTCACTCACTGGTGGTGGGTGGAGATGTGAACCCACCTCAGCGCCGTGCTGGTGGTGCAGGATGGTGGGGGCACAGGCTGCTTCCTGCTGGCAGAGCTTTGTAGTGGTAGCTCAGTGTCTTTGCGCAGTCAGGGTATCTCCTATAAAGCAGGTCTAGCTGGGGCACGCCACAGGTCTCCCATTTCTTTGATTAATGAGAAAATAGGGTCAGTCAAGTATTGTCATTTGCCACTGCTTTTCAGCAAGGAAAGAAAAAAGCCTCCCCCAAAACAACAACAAAAAAAACTTCTGAAGGTGTTTTGAAAATGGACAAATTCATGTGAGCCGAATGTTTTACCATTTTCTTGAGGAAGAAAACTGAAGTTTTCCCTGGCAAAGCGCCAGCGTTTTTGCTGCAGCGAGCGGGAGCACGAAGCCTGGAGCCTGGGGCAGACACGCCTGACGTGCAGGCTCAGAAATTCAAACAATTCCATCATTCTGATCAGAATTTTCTATTTCAAACGTAACTTTTCAGACCAAAGTATTCTGGGTGTAGTCAGCTGTTTTCCAGTCCATGAATTAAATGCTACAAATCTGATGCTTGTTAACAATTTTGGAGGAGAGAGAACCCTCTTTACCAAGGTTTAGAAACTTCTAGCTACTGTTATACTAAGCATCTCAGTAAAAAAAACTTTGTTTAAATTTCTTACAGAGTTGATTCTACAAGTAATTTTAAGGTGGATCTTGTTGGGCAATTTACAATACAGAGAAGTTTTTGTGTCAAAAGTTAAACATTGTGAAGTTTAGAGTTCTCTCCATTTTTATTTCTTTAGAGGAAAAAGGCAGAAGGTCGTAGTAGCTTGAACTACGTGCACCGTTTACACTTCATAAATTTGGGCAGCTGCATTTCTATAAACTTCTAGTTGCTTGTTCAGTGCTGTTTGTATTGGATATGTACTTAATTATAGCCAGGGCTTCAGTAATAGCTCCAAAATTCACACTGCTTTCAGCAGGCCTTTTTGGCAAGCAGAGACTGCAGAATTGCAGTTGGCAAGGCAGAATGCGAATGGGTGGTGAATGAAACTATAGGCAACTCAATCGCATGGATCTCCCTAGGGAAAAAAAAAAACAAAAAACACACACACACACTTCTACTTACAGTAGAATATGCAGGATTGGGCAAAACTTCCAGAAATTCCCCTGGATCCCTGGGTGATGGGTTCAGCATCTCTTTGAAATACTGACTTCTTAAGATCAATGGCCCTGAAGAGGCCTTTTAGGTATCACCAGCCAGTTCCAGAGATGGGGATGAGGGTGTGAATAGAGGAGGAAGAGCAGCAAGGACAGACGTGGGAGAGCAGAGCGGGCCTGGGCTCTCCAGGGCAGCACAGGGTCTGGGATCTAGCAAGACTAGAACCATGGATGTCCCAATACCCCACCAGTATTGATACTCACTGATTCAGATATCATCTGATACCATGTATGTTTATTAGTGGCAATACCATCAAAGTTACATCCCAATTTGTTTGAAATGTTGGTGAAAGAAAAGGAAAGAGGAATTAGCCAGCAGTGGCATTATTCCTCAGCTAAACCCTGAAGGGAAGCGCATCAGATTTCTTTTCATACTTAGTGCATTGGCCTATGAGAGGTTGCTGCATCTTGACTGATTTGGTCTTTTGGAGCTACCATTTAACAGACTTTAGTTACTTTGAAGTAAGGAATCCAACTTTAGAATAAACATGCCCCATTAAAGAAGTAGAAGTATGGCATTCAGTATGTAATTTACTAAAAATATGCGGTATGTTTTCCTGTTATTAGTTTGTCAGGTAGGAAAAAAAAGCCAAATCTCTTGAATATTACAGCCCTATTATAATTAGCTCACTTGATATTCACTCTCTAGACTCTCTTACTGAGTGAGTACGTTGCAATATAAAATTGATGCGTGTACTGCAGCAGAATTACAAGAAGAAGGACACGTAACATATTGGAATGTCAGTTTATATTAACAGCCCAATAGATGCAATTTCTACTTTGCATCACAAGATGGCAGCAAATTTTTAATTCACTTAATATTTTATTAGCCTAAATAAACTTAATCTCTTGTTAAAATCACAAATGTTTTCCTATAAAATGACAGCAACCTTTATTTAATGATCACGTGTGCATGGTAGTTACAGAAATGTTAATTTTTCAAAATTGTGAACTCAAAACATTGCAGAAGTGTATTTATATCTTAAAAGTAATTAGAAAGGCAATTACTTGGAACTTTAAAGAAGACCAGATCGTGATGTAATGGTTACTAAATCCCATTAAATGTATTTTACATGAAAATAATAACTTTTATCTATATATTTTGACTTTTTGAAAGGGAGATGCTACAAAGTAATTTGTTGAAATTTAGAGAGAGAGGCTCTTAATCTTCATGAGAATTCTTTCTCCTATAAGCCGTTCTAATTTATGTTTGAAATGTTTACAAGCATGGACTTTTAAAGTTAAGAAATGGGGGAAGCATGTCTCAGCTCATTTAGCAGATCTTTTCTCCTGTGCTGGCCAATATCAGAAGTTAAAACTGTTTGATCCACATTGCCAGCTTCGTCCCAAGTTTTGATCCACATGGCATGTTTTGTCCCAAGTGTTAATTGTCATTATTTGTAGGTCTTACAGAAGACGATTCTATTGCAGTTATCCTTCTCACAGCATTTAAAATACTTTATCTTTTGTTTTTCTTTGCAGTTTCACAACCACAGGCTGTACATAGCCAACTGGAGAAGCCATCAAGTACTGCAATTCTTTGCAATAACTGTGGAAACCCATGCAAAGGAGAAGTTTTGAGAGTTCAGAACAAATATTTCCATATTAAGTGCTTTGTTTGCAAAGGTAAGTGTTTGTGACAGCTGTTACTATGTATAGTACATTAGCACTGGACACGTGGCTTCATGGTCCTGGAGACTTCATAAACATTTTACAATGCAGTCCATGCCTGAAAGGGTTTACTGTAGACTGTATGGCTGCTTACTGTAAGACTGCAAACATCCTAAATCCTAAAAAATGGAATATGTTTTGAATGGATATAAACCCTCAGAGTTTACTGCAGAGTTGGGCCCTGAAGAAGAACGGATTGGAAGAACTGGTTATGAAAAATGGCATAGGATTAGGAGAGATTTAGTATTTACAAAGAAACTCACGTTATCCCTCTGCTGACTTGATAGTGCATGCCCCAGGGAGGACCATGGCCTGGTTTGTGCACGCTACCTTGGGTCAGACTGTGACGCTTGAACCCCAGTGTGACTGTCTGTGCTTCGGCAGTTTTGTGAGGGAACTACTCAGTTTGCTCCAAATTGGAGCCTGGAAGTGATCTAACATTGACACGTTGCGAATGAGAGAAGGACAAGAGTCCTCCAGACGAGCAAGGAATTAACCAATATGACAGTATATCTGCACCCATTTGGTTATTTGAATGATTACCTGGAAGCTTCAAAATTCTAATTTGAGTGTACAAATGAGTAAGTTAACTGACAATTTTTGGACAACCTGCTTAATTCATCATTAAGCAGTTTGCTGTACTTTTATTCCAAATGACATTTCTTATTACTTGTAGCACAAATATGAACATGGCTCTGGTGCCGCCTGTGTTAGTGTAACTATTTCCAAGAGACTGTAAACTCCTCAGGATAGGTGCAATCTAGAGAGACAAAGACAGGAGAAACATGCAAAAGATGATTTAAGTTCTTGCCAAGGTAACAGAGCTGGTTACTGCTAGATCAAGATTTAGCAATTCCTACAGTGTGCTAGTATGTGCATTTCAATAATATATCAGATGTTATTTTAATGCTGCTTAAAATAGGAGTAAAAGATCCTTGAGGGAGACAGTAGATGATGACAGTTTTTCTCTGATTGTTTCCTCCATCAGCTACAATGGTGTTTTCATTAATCCTGTGAGACAAGGCATTTAGTATTTGATACCTGCATCAGTCTTTAATGAGTTAGATAGAGAGCATTAAGTGTCCAACTCAATGATTGCATTCTTTGCAAAGTCACACAACAAAAAAAAGCATAATGTAATATCCTAAATAACAAAAATATTTTAGTCATCTATTAAGAACCAGAATGGTATTCAAAGTGGAAAACAACCCATATATAATTTTTCTAGACGCTTTTAAAATCACCCATTCTTATGACAAACTTTGCTATCAAATTAATTTTCAGGCTTGACTCATTAGGAGAGAAACTAATTTGTTACTCAGAAATCTTGACTCCTGCATAAAGTCTCAGTAACTGGTATGTGCTCCTTATAATTACCTGGATGAAATCTAAGCCCCCTTTTATATAGATCTGCTATGAGAGAACAAATTCACAGGTCCTATATAAAGAATTAGACACAATTATTATATATCCATGTTTCATTTCACGGGACATCTCCATTTAGAAGTTGGCGGGTCATCCGCAAATGCAGCAAGCTAATTCTGAAACTATTCACTGATCAGTAATCTAGACATTGCTGATGCTCTTGTTTTTCATGGAAAAGAAGATGATGAATGTACTGTGGAAGCTCTATTACCCTTACATATCTAATAGAGATAGGAAGGAATTTGTTCGCATTCAGGCAGAACTTGGATAAAACAAGAAAAAAAACACTGTATTAACAACTAAGAAGTATGGTAGCTTCTGTCAGCCACCCATCAGACTCTAGTTTGGCACAGGAGATGCATAGATAAACTGCTTCTTGGAATATTTATATTCCTCCTTAGTAATGGAGGGCGCTAATGTTTGGGCGCTAATGACACCATCAAGCAGGATTTCAGAGCTCTGGGGATGGTGGTCAAGGGTCTGGGAGCCCAGGTCATCTTCTCCTCAATCCTGCCAGTGAGGGGGATGGATGAGAGGAGGAGGAGACAGACTTTCCAAGTTAACGACTGGCTGCGCCGCTGGTGTTGGCAACAGGGTTTTGGTTTCTACGACCATGGGACCCTGTTTAAAGATCGACAACTGCTGGGGAGAGATGGGATCCACCTCACGAGGCGGGGCACACGGGTCTTTGCCAACAGGTTGGCCAACCTGGTAAGGAGGGCTTTAAACTAGGAAAGACGGGGGAAGGGGAGAGGTATAGTGCCAGGGTAGTTGGCAAAAGACAGCTCAAGTCGGGATGCCTCCAGCAGGTGAATGCAGCCAGGGAAGTGCTCATGGGATGTGGCTATGGAGGATCCTCTTTTACCCCTCCTGGGAAACCTGCATGCTTGATCACCTCCCTGAAATGCCTGTACACCAATGCACGCAGCATGGGGAACAAACAGGAAGAACTAGAGATCTGTGTGCGGTCGCGGGGCCATGATCTCATTGCCACTACAGAGACATGGTGGGATAGCTCACATGACTGGAGTGCTGTCATGGATGGCTACGTGCTTTTTAGGAAAGACAGGCCAGGAAAGCGAGGTGGTGGAGTTGCTCTTT
>NW_020451282.1:516872-561492 GCF_003343035.1 Apteryx rowi
GGCACAAACTGAAACACAGACACTTCCATCTGAACATGAGGAAAAACTTCTTTGCTGTGAGGGTGACAGGGCACTGGAACAGGTTGCCCAGAGAGGTTGTGGAGTCTCCTTCTCTGGAGATATTCAAAACGCGCCTGGCCGCGATCCTGTGCAACGTGCTCTAGGTGACCCTGCTTGAGCAGGGGGGTTGGACTAGATGATCTCCAGAGGTCCCTTCCAACCTCAGCGATTCTGTGATTCTGTAATCATTTTGCTAAGTTTGCGTATATTTAAGGCTTCTTAAATTTATGCTCATTATTTAAATGCTGTAGTCCCTTTTATTACTCTTCAGGAGTTTCCACCACTTTGCTGACATCTTTCTGGTATCTGGGTTTTTTTTTTCTGGGTTTTATTTTTTTTTATTGAAGTGTAACTTGCTTTCTAGTGTGGACTTACCACGTTGTTGTGTGAGAAGAGATTAAGAACAGAACAAAGCACTAAATAAATTTCACTAGTTAACGTAAAGGGGGAAAAATCAGGTTAGGTAAATGTGATTTGGGGTGGGTTTTTTTTAATTATAAACTCAGATCAGTGAATGAGAGGAGCATGGTTAATGTGTTAGGATTTAGCAAAAAAGTGGTATTCAGGCTTCTTGGTCAGTTGACCGCTTACCTCTTCTCAGGGAGCCTCGGGGGGAGATGGGTGCCACCAGCAGCCCCCCTCCTGCCCCCTGTTCTGCCCTGCCATGGGGCTGGTGTGCGTGGACAGGGCGACCTCCGTGGGAATTTGGGGGGCAGCCGCCCCCTCCCTGCGGCATACCTCCACTGTGCGCGCTCAGCCGTGCAGTCAGCCCCCTCGCCTCGGTGCCCCAGGATAGCCTCTAGGGAAGGGCAGCGCGCCCGGCGTAATCCTGGGACCAGGCTGGATGGGCAGCACTGCTAAGCTGCTGCTCAGGCTGACTGCCGCTGCATTAGACCGGCTCGGAGCCTTTATCAGAAAACCTCACTTGAGAAATTCATAACCGAGATTGCAGGAAATGACGTTTCTTCTCACGGTGTTTACAGGTCTACTGCGCTGAAGGCCACAAGCTAACAAAGAGCCCAAGGAGAAAGAGTACAAATGACTATGTCCTGAGAGGCATCTAAAGATATTGGAGGTCTGTTAAATAACTTTATCAGTGACAGATGATATTATACTGGATGAAGTTGCACTTACCTTTTTGCATATGTGCGAAATGTGAAACCATCCATTTGATAGGGTTTGAATTTTGAATTTGATAGGGTTTGAATTTTGAGTTTGAATTTGATAGGCTTTGAGTTTAAAGTATGAGGTTTCAGCGGAGGGGGCATAGGCATTCAACCGGTTCATTTTTTTAGGGTAGAAAGGTAGCTTAGTATATTGCCTTATTGCTGGCTGATTATTCCTATGAGGACTGCAAGTTTCAGGAATGGCCAGAATGGTAAAGACAAGCATTTAGTTTCATTTTGTATTTAGACTAAATTATGAAGCCTTGCAAAAACAAGGCAGGTTAGTATAAAGCCGCTCATTCCCATCCAGTCATTCCTATATTCCCCAGATAATTCTTCTAAAGAATTCTAAGACAGAGAAGTTTTAAAAATCAAATAATCAACTGTTGATTTATTCCTGTTCTTGTTCTTATTCAAGATAGTTAGATGCCTATCCAGGTTAAAAATTTTCCTGGTGATACTGTGAATGTCTGCTAGTTTTGCTCAATAGCAAAGACTGCTAAGAGATAAGGAAGTAAGTAAACATTATAAATAATGTTTATAGTCATTTCTATATATAGTTTATATGTATTATTCATTGTAAAAGTATGTATCTAATCTGCCAGTAAAAGGCTGTAGGGGACATGCTATCCAGTCATTCACATTGGGCCCATTTCAAATTTTTACTTAGTCTATACTTTAAAATTCCTTCCTTTTTAACCGGATTTAATAAAAGTGCCGTTATAGTAGAAGTAAAAGCCTTTGAAATACAAGACAAACACTACATTCCTTAGACTTCAAAGGCTTCGGTTCCCACGTTTGCAAATTCTCATATTATTTCCTACTGCTGTAATGGAAGCACTGACGAAGAAGACAAAAGGTGATAAAATATTGACAAGTGAGACTATACTGAGTTCAAGCCAAGTGCGTTCTGTCGTTGGTTCTGAGGGTGCATGTCAGGACTGCTCCTCATACAGCGCGTGGTATTAGGCAAATACTCGTGTGGAGCTCGTTTATGGCAGCGTAGCTGAGTGGGCCAGTGGAGGCCCAGACTAAAGCTGAATTGCAGATAGGAGAGATGTAGGCACTGTGATTATATTATCCTGAATAGCCTCTTTGTTTGGTCCTTCATGAGCACAGAAATTATCTTGTTCTAGGAGTATTTCTCTCGCATTTCTTTCTCTGTGATGCTGTAGCACTTCCAAAGGAGCCGTGACCTGCATCAGCTGCAGTTTGTAGGAAATAGTGGAAGTGTGAATCAAAGCCCAGTGTTTCTGGGAGGTGTGGATAATTTGATTGCTATAGCTTTGCATATAAACAGAAAACATACCTCACAGTATTTTATATAGTGACTCTAGCAGGCCAAATAATGGACAATCTGTAGTGTGCTTGCAAATTTAGAGTATTTGTATGCAAAAATCCTGCAGCCTCCACTCTAATTATATGGGAAAATCCATGCAGTCCTGCAGAAGTGTTTTTTGTATAAGATTACTTCAAATGTCAGATGGACTGTAACTCGTATCTGTTCTTTACTGATTTGGTTTTGATTGTAATCGAGTAAGCTTGCAATCGGAGCTGCAGCTGTAGAAATGTGAGCAGTGTGCTGCGGCAGCTTCCCTGTCTGTCTGTCCGTAGGTCATGTTGCTTGCGCTCTCACCAGCGTTCCTGGCCTTTCCGGCTTGCTGTGTGTGCAGAACGTGCAGGCTGCCCTGGCAACGTGGCTGCCAATTGCAAGTACACATTTTTTCCCCAAGTTTTTTGATCTAGTTATTAGTATAACCTGATAAAAGGTATCTGTGAGTGAAGGTTTTTGATTCTTGTTGGCATTAAAGCTTCCTGGGAATTGTAAAGGAGCCTTCGACTGCATATATTACATTTATACCAACATTAAAGTCCTTTCACACATGCTTTTTTTCATTAGAACATGAAGTTGTAACAATTGTTGTGAGCCCACATAGTTAATGGCAGAATATTCAGCAAAAAGGTTAAAAACATCAGGTAGCTTGGTAACAGACAGCGATTTGTTTGTTAGATCGAACACATCTGCTGGGATATAAATACGTGTGTTAAAAGCTACGCTGAGTAATGCGAGGGATTTGCATTTGAACATGACTAGGGGGGTTCAGGTTTCAGAAGGGGAGTCATTTACCAGAAACTAACTGGAAGGTTTCTGAGTCCCAGCTTCTGGCACAGCAGTAGCGGCTCCTGACGTGGGTGATAGCTGGGGCACTGGGGATGAAACTCCGTGGCTCTCGGGCATCAGGCACTGTCGGCAGCGTGCCCGTCACTTCCCGACTCCTTCAGGATCCTGCAATCCTAGGCCATGTTAACTCAGTATAACCGGAAAAACTAAGCTTTGGACACTATGCTCCCAGACTCTGGTTCGAGCAGTATGGTAGGTTTAGGGCTGATTTACCGCTGTCACATTAGCTTTACATTTTATTTCACTGAAGTCAGGCCTGTGCAAAAGTGATTGAATGCAGTGGCCAGTGGTTCTGCATTGTGGTTTTCAGATCATTAATTTAAGACTGACTTTCTGAAAACAGCTCAATAATTAAGGCTTGCATTTATTAAGTTTGAAGAATTTTTTTAGTCAATTAGTAAACTCTCACAGTGATAGTATAATTGTTAGTTTTGCTGTGGTTTTAAATATATACTCTTATTAGTTGCAACTTTTCTTTGGATTCATGAAGAACTTTTCTGCAACCCCTCATGTCTTGATGGTATACCAGTCACAAGAGCACTTTAGATAAAGCTTTATTTCAAGTTATATAGTTCATCCAGAGTATGATGATTTTTATTTTTTTTAAAGTATCCTTCATGAGTTTATATGATATTAGTAAAATGTGCTGAAAGGAACAGGGGAAGTAGCACAGTTACAAATGAGGCTGTTGGTAAAGGAATATCTTCCTAACATTTCAATAAAGGCTGTCTATCTATCACAGGAATCCAAACATTTATTCTTTCTGATTTCTGACTGGATGCATTTCACTTAAAAAGACAAAGCTTCTGGGTTTTTAGACGTAGTAAAACTATAGGTGCTTACTCTAGTCTTTATACCTAGGATACTATGCAATACCTCTGCTTTACTTTCTTACCAACATACTAATATATTTCTTCTTATTCTTTTCATTGCCTTACTTTTAGCCTTATTTATATCATTTTAGTCCAAAGATGGAGCATTCATACCAGGAAATTAAGTGCTCATAAAACACCTGGGTAGGATTTTCAAGAAAGTTGTTGTTGAAACTTTTGGGGGATGACACAAGCTACAGATATGGCCATGTGCAGAAGATATGTGTGTTGCAGAGGGCTGTTTCCAGCTAGCTGGGAGAGGTGCTTAACGGTGCTGAGAAGGCTCAGTAGATTTAGCCAAGTGCGACAAATACATTAAGAGTAGTAAAACTCATACTGATTGAAATCAAAGTAGAACTGGAACAAAATCGAATACATTTGAAAATTACACCTGATGTTTGTTAAGTGTTGGATGGAAACATAAATTTGAGGGTGTTAAAGGTATTATTCAAATAAGGCAATTTTGAGCATAAATAATTTCAGTCCATGCTAGATAGTGTCACCCCGCTGAAGAGCCTGTGGTTCTTCTGAATTGCTCAAGTCTGCATGGGGACCTGGATTGTTCAACAAAATTTGTCACTGCCACAGTGGTGTTATTGCACCTCCCGCTTTCTGCGACTCATTAACATGAGACCATCTGCCATAGCTGTGCCTAGTTAGAGCAAGCACTTAATTTGCAAACCTGTAACTGGCACCCAAAGCATCATTATGAAAAATTAGAAAATATTTAATGTTTTTGCTTTACATGGTTTTTTTTTCAAAAAAAGCAAATCGTTTTAATTAGTCTGGCAAATGACAGCAGTGTTTTATCAGAATGGCCAAAGATGTTGTTATGTTAGGGAACAATGGCTGAAAGCACATTATTCTGTTTCTTAAATCTCTTTTGCTTCCTTGTAAATTAAAAATAAGCAGATTGATCCTTAAAACAATAAATCGATACAAAACACACGAGGTTTCCAGTTTTCCTGGGAGTTGTTCCAGTAGCCTGGAAGAACCATGTTCATAGTGCTGTATCTGCTTCTCTCTCTCATCCAGAATACTTCAGGAGAGCTTTTATAGGGCAGTTATGCTGTCTTTAAGCTATTGGGAAGTTCTGCTTTCCAAGAAGGAAATTCAAAATGGGAATGCACTTCTAATGAAAAAATTACTAGATGTATAGTTCTCATAAATTATTGGAGTTAAGTGGCAGACCATCCAGAGAACTCCCCGAACTCTCCTTTTTTTTAATTGGTGTACCTGAATCTTAAGAGCCTTATGAGTCATAAGATACCTTATGATATCTTATGTGATATCTGAAGATACCTGAATCTCTAAGGGTTATTCTGTGCTGAAGTGTGTACCCTACAAATTAATTTATGGGTATTTTACCCAGTCTATCTTGAAAACCTGTGTAGCTATGCAGCACTCTGTATGCCTTATACCTGTATCAATGCTACACAAGTTTGGTGTAGTAGTATTATAAGATGAATAAGATACATCCCACAGTTCTCTATCTTATCTACTTCCAAAAGTTGTTTTGTGTTCCACTGAAAGAACATGTTTGCTTTCCCTTGTATTCCTGTTGGGAAGCCTGGGAGGGGCCAGCACATCTGGCCAAGGCATCTCTGATCTTGCATACTTCTTCTTTGCCATGGACAGTCAGAAAATGACCCATTTGTAGAGATTATAGCTGGTATTTCAGATATTAGAGATAAAACATTGCCAGTGATTGACAGGCTTGAGTATTCCTGGTTTCACAGACATCTACCTGGAAAGATTTAGCTATAGTTGGGCCTGGCTTAGATGGCTTCAAGGTAATTGCACATCAGTGTGGAGTTAACAAGTGAAAGTTGTGGTGGTTTGCCAGGTGATTTCTAGTGTTTCTCAAAGTCATAGCGGCCAGGAGAAATGTTCCAGAAATAATAATGGGCTTTCAGAGAATGGGTTCCCAAACTGCATTAATAGTATATGAATACATGCAGTTTAGCTGCTAGAGGAGAATTATGTCAGCAGCGTACTGCCTTTCATTCTTGGGATCTTCGTCAGCCACTGAGTTGGGTTCATCTCAAAGACAGATGAAAATATTAAAAATAGACTTAAAGCCAGAGTGCTGAGAAGAACTTTTATTTAGCTGTTGGGCAAGTAGGGATTTTGTTCCCTGTTTATTCCTTAACTACGCTATGAATGGGTCTTTGTTCCTTCTTTTATTTTCTGAGACTCTGCTTCTCTCTCCTGTGTTGGATTCATGCCTGGTTGCTTGCATCAAGCAGCAAATGGAGAAAAAAGAAGCTGACTTCATACATGCGGTTGCAGGTTGACAAGCAAAATGCTTGCATGTTTGGCAGGCTTGAGGCAAAACAACAGGCAGACTAGTGCATTTTACTGTTGCAGCTTGCTGCTCCAAGTGTAACATCCAAGGCTGAACCTCTTGGGACACAGCTGATTTTCAGGCCCAGTACACAGCCATAAAATTAATCTATTTTCATTGGGCTCATATGCAAGCAAGGCAAATACGGATGCATTTAATATTTTTCCAGTGCAAATGAAAAACTAATGTAATGCGATAGTGGGGCTAGAAAGATGCTTAAAATGCATTTGTTTTTTAATTTAACTTAATTTTTTAATGAACTATTGCTGCTAGTTATTTTTATGCAACAGGCCTTCTGTAGGCCTTATGTGATGATATTATTCATAAAGAATTGCAGAGTTATATTGTCTCTAAAATCACACAGCATCAAATGACAGTTCTCCAGGTGCTATTACAGATACCAGCCTGGGAAAAAAGAAGCCTTTTTCTAAGCAAGTAGAGGAGCCCCTCAGATCTATATGAGATACTCCACTGTCAGGCAGCTGAAAAGCATATTCATGAGTGGAGCTACTGAGTTATCAGAGAAGCCACCCTGAGGCTTTTGAGATATGGTGCAGATATCTGCCATCTCAAGTCCCACACCACTTCCAAGCACTAGATAGCTTGCTGCCAAAACCATAACAGGAGTCAACACTTGTGTATTCACTACTTAAAAATTATTCCTAAGAGCCAGTTCAGCTTGGGACGTTGCTTTGGTATTCAGGGTGATATCAAGACAGCTAGCTTAGCTGCTCAGCGTTCCTGTCTCTTTATTGTCCTAAGTACTGTGCAATGCTTTTAATGTTTCACTAAGATGAACTTCAGTGATATTTGGAAACCGCGTCCAGGTTTTAAATATCCCTTCCTCCAGATACCCTTTTAGGATGACAAGTGTTGGGTAGGAGTGGATGTGTGACATAACACTGATTTCCTGTCCTACAGGGGTAATGTCTGGTAGTTACTTTCCAGTGTGCTCCCTCGAGTTCCTTCAGTTTTCCTTCCCTGTTTTCTTCTCTCGGGTTGCGGGGCAGGATCGTCCTCGTGGCACAGGGTCTCTCTGTGCGCAGAAGCCGCAGGCGACGAGGCCGGTGTCTCTCGGGAGAGATGGCTTGCGGCTCTATTCCCAGAGCCACTCGTCTCAGCTTTTCATTCAGACTTCTTTTAATATTCAAGCCAGAGCATAACTGGAGGCCCCGTGCTCTCCTCTGGTCAGGTGGGTGTCGAGTTCGGTCATATCGAGTGGTTCAAAGAGTGAAGGAGCAGGCGAGGGTTTGCGGGTTGGGTGGCAGCTGCCAGTGCCGAGCACAGGAGTGGGAAGAGGCTGGCGGAAGAAGCTGGACAGAGAGCGCTGTGCTGAGCAGCAAGGGAGACGCACTTGGATTATGGGAATATGGGGAATTGGGGAAAACGTGGATTATAGGAGAAGCTGTTACTTCCTCCACACTGTGAAGTCAGTGGGTAAAGGGGAGGGTATAGCCGTGGAGACTCTGTCCTGTGCCTCAGATCCGCTCATGAGCTAGATTTTTCTTTATTCATGAATAAATATAAAGACTTTGAAGAGAGTAGCACCTCAGATAAAGTCACATACACGGTCTCTGTTATGGAGATATGCTACAGTAAGATGCAGAGGAAAGGCCAACAGCCTACCCTGCTCTGATTTCTGTGCCAAAAAAAAGGTGAATGGACTTTTTCCTTAGGAGTTTTGCTTATGGCTTATCAGTTTGGAGGAAACTCTAGAAGAACTAATTACCATTGACAAGATTAAGGAGTCAAATGTGGCAACAAGATTTAATACAAATGATTTTAAAACCCATTGAGATACTAAGATGCTTAAAACCTGCATTAACAGTGATATCGTTACCCCAGATAAAAACTTGTTGTGTGGTGGGTGGCTAAGCCTGTTTGAAAATCATCCCAGCTTTTGTCAAAGAAGTATTTTACAAGGTACCTACCATTTTTGCATCAAAAACCTGTTTTCATTTAAAAGCAATAGTGAAAAAAATATTTTTCTTTAATATGGCACATTTAAAATTGCTTTGGCTCAAATCTTTGCAAGCTATGATTGTAGTGGCATAAAAGCAGCTGGCTTTGTAACACAAATATTCAAAAAAATTATCATCCTCTGCCACAAAAATGTTGTACTAAACCAAATCAGTAGTCACATTGATGTACGTCAGGAGATTTAATCGTCGCGCTGAGTGGAAGAGGTTATCAAATCTCGTAAGAGGAATAAGTATGTTGGCCGCTAGTGGCAAATCAATTTGTTAGAGACCTAATTGGTTCCAAATAAATTTGTACTATACCCATTTATGTGTCTGTTTATTTCTACTACTATATTACACAGAAAGTAGTATTGTCAATGAAAAAAGAAAGAGTCTGTTTCCTTATTTCTCATGCACTTTCAGTTGTAACTGTAGAATTCAAGGACTTGAAAATTCATATGTTATCAGAGAACAGTTGAATAAAAATGTTTGGGTGTTTTTATTACCGTAATGTATATTAAGTGTGGATTTTATGGAGGATAACAGAAGCATCTGCCTAATTAAACAGAAGCATTGAACAGAAGAATTGTATGTTAAAATGTTGATATTTATATTTTATGAACATTATTGGGTTTAGGGTATCAAACCCCCAGAAATAAAAAAAAGTTTTAGCTCTAATTCCATCCAAGCTTATCTCATGCTTGAAGCTTTTTTATGGTTCTGTGAGAGTTCTCTCATTATCCTTTAAAAGATAGAATCTTTTTAAGACAATATTTTAACCGTATCTCATAATCCCTTTTGGATATTGCTCAGACTTCATTCCAAATCTATAGCTGAGGGTGTTTTTTCCATCTTTTTTAGTTCTTACTGGGATGTTGTTCCAAAAACTCTTTCCTGTGATGATTAGAAGCCTTGTGATGATTTCCAGCCCTCATTTACTCATGGCCAGGTTTTCCTCACTTGTTATTTTGAGGGCCCTCTCTCTGGGTTTAGGTAGCTCTACCTCTCCTTAACTAGCTCTGTTTAAACCTCTAATGTACCTTTAGAGATCAGGCAGTTCTTTTTCTGTTAGTCTAAGCAAGCCAAGGTCTGCTTGTTTCTTCAAACAGGCTTTCATTCTTTATGTCGTCCTGACAGCCCTTTACACCTGCTCTGGCTTGAATTAATCTTCTATGTAAAGGACTGCACAAGTTACACACTGTCTGCTCAACAAGGTCCCACAAGGCGTGCTATCATTACTGCCCAGCTCTGCGGGACCTACTTTGCCCAGTGCATCCTTCAGAATGTTGACAACTTGCAGTGTTCTGTGATAGCCAATATTCCCAAGTCTGTTTTTCCTTCTGCTGCTCAGAATGGCATTTTTTATTGTTCATGCTTATGTGCAAGACCTTTCACCTTGTGTCTTTAAGTACCTCCCTTCTCCATGTCTCAACTTATGCAGCTCTCCTTACTCTTCTGATCCCCCTCTGCACCGATAATGCCTGTGGACTTCGGGTCATTAACACGCTTCATTGACCTCGTTCTGCTTTTTTCTAGCAAGAACATTATTCCTATCTGGAGTTTCCCTTAGTCCTGCTGCACAAGTACCTTCCTTGAGCCTGTACTTCCCCCTTCATCAGAAACCATTGTCATCTCTCCCTTGGCCATTTTTCCTATTTATAATCTTATCCGGTGAATATTTTCTTAATTATCATACCTGTTGCTCTAGAACTGTGGCTAGTTAAGAGTTACAACACCTTGTTTGTCTAGAAAGTGAGGTATCTTATAATAGCTTTTTTCAGGAATAAAATCATTGACTCTATATTGTGGAGCAAGTATGTTGCTGATTTGCTTTTCACCTTCTCATGGTTGACTTCATTTCTTGCATGATTATCACCCTGGTGTAGTGTGTAACAAAAGAGGCTGTAAGAACCTATTACTTTTGTGTGCAGTTCATTTGCAGTGTATCTGTTAGGACTGTCAGGCTGAATCAATTAATATTAATTAGTAACAGGTATTAGCACAGCTTGTGCAGAAAATAAGCCCTAACCTTAATTCTGCTATTCAAATGAATGTGTGCTCTGCTCGTGTTTGCGAATGCTTTATGGAGCAATTCGTATTCCTCCTTATTGAATTTGGCCGTTCTCTGTTTGCAGAAAAGCTGAAGTGTTGGCAATACGAAGAGGGGCCTGATTAGATTATGCCAAGCTGAGCATTCGCTTTTCATTAAGAAGCCTAAATATCTTGTTTATCTGCCTCTCTTCAGGTGAAAAGTTTTAGTGAGGTGTCTCCTAAGAAGCCAAGATTAGGTGTATTTATGCAAACGGCTCTTGAGTAATATACAATAAGCCATAGTAATTGTAACCCTGACAGCAAAGAGAAAGGAAAACACTTTCAGGGTGAGAAGCCAGCCCATTTCAAGGCAATGGCAAGTTGTCACCAACTTTATCTGTTCAGGACGTCAGCGCTGGTGTGTTGTTAGCAGCAACGAGGCAGAGGTGGTGTGGCCTCCTTTAATCATGTTCAGCTTTTCCATCCATATCAGCAGCAGAAACATGCTGATTTGCATGTGTTTTCTGCACATTTTAGGAGATGAGTAGTGGCAGGTAATTCATGGGTAGATTATCCTCTTCTGCTCTTCCCCTGTGTTGGAAGCTGAGCCCCGAGGCCCTTTGGATGGTGCCAAAGGAGTAAGGGGGGTCAGCGCCTACCCCCGAGCTCCTGGCAAGTCCCTTTCGGCAGTTGGGGCGAGGGGAAAGGGGAGCAGAGCTGCTCAGAGGGAACGTAACGGGCTATTAAAGCTTTCTGGAGCGTTTCCTACATCCGCTTCCTTCTCTAAGTAGCTGTTACACCACTGTTCATTCTGTATAATTTTGTGTAAAATCTGACTTCATACCTTTTGTCAGAGCTTCTCTGTTTATACTGTATTCTTGGCTTCACAGTTCTGATGCATATAATAAGCATGACTTTTATATTTTAATTTTGGCCAAAGCAGTTCTTGGTGGCTTTCTTCACTTGTGCTCTAGTAAGATTTGCCACTACTGGCATAAAGAGATATTCTGTAGGGAAGTAATCCCTCCCTACTCACTCCAAAACCCCAGTTCTTTCCTTTAACTTTCTCCTTTATGATCCACTCTGCAAGTTTAAACACAACATGATGCATTTTATAACTGCTTTAGCCATCATTAATATCAGCTCAACAGGCTCCTCATTCTTGCCTTAAATCCATAGTTGACTTGGGTTTCTGTCACAGCAATACATACCTGAGGGAAATGTATCAACTAAAAGAAACACATAACATTTAGCAAGTCATACTGTATTTTTGAAGAACATGTTCAAAAAGCATATCCTTGCTAAAAATTAAAATGAGGATTTTATTTAATGTTGATAAAGAAAAAAGTTAATGTAGATGTCTTGAGCCAATGAGTTAAGGCACATGAGCAATGTATTGCAAGATAAACCGATGGTTTCCATGAGAAAGCAATATAATTGGAATTATTTTGGCCTGTGAAGAAGAAGGGTTAAGTAACCCCATGGTTCTTCAGTTCTTTGCCATACACTGACACAGTTTCTACATGTTCGTTTTTTTCCTGTCATTTAGTGGTTAAGGGCATCTCAAGGGAGAAGGAAGATAGGGATTTAAGTGTCCACTCAGGGTTTAAAGAAGACTTTGAGCCCAGGCATCCTGTGCGGTGGTCTCTGGCTATTAAGAAAGTTGATAGAGAAYGCAGGTGATTCTTCCTCTTTGGTTGTGGTTTCGAATGAATGTGGCAGGATCCTGTGCTTTATAAGGATTTCTGTTCTGTATGTGTTATTTTGTGCTTTGAGTGTGTCTGCTGGACTTATTTCTCATGAGATGACTGATTTGGGAATTGCAAACAGGCTTAGGTGCAAGTAGGCTTTACTTTTAAAAACCCAAGTGCCTGTGGTCTTTCAGGTACCTATGCAGAAATCTCACTCTTGAACTTTAGACATCTAAGTACCTTTGTGATTTGGGGTCCAAGGCGCTAAACTGCTCTGCAGTGTTTTGTACATGTAACACACATCTTATAAGCAACTTTTCTGCTTTTCTTCTGCATCCAGCAGCAGAGAGAGTGCCCATCTGTCATGTTCATCTGTTTTATTCTGCATTTCAGCCTTGTTTGACTGTAAGCACTGTCTGCTGCTGGAGGTGCTTCCCCACATGCAAGTCCAGGAGTAGAAGGACATAGTGACAAATATGATGGTGCAACTTAGAATAAAATAATAGTCATTATAGCATAATCACCATTTTGAATTTCAGTCCCTATAAATCCGATCAAGTCTGTTTTCAAAGATCCTGATCAATGCGCACAAGGATAATCTGTATCTCTATCTACTTCTGTACAACTTCAGCCAGACTGTTGGCTTCTTTCCCCAATTTATAATCTTAAAATACCATCCTAGCTCCATCCCTGGTGCAGTGGAGAAAATACGTCTCACAAGCCCCTTGTTAATCATCTTTAACCCTTTCCTATAGATTTAACCTTAAAAATATAAAGTGACAGATAGGATTGAAAACTCTACTTTTGCCAGGAGCAGATGGTTCTGGAGATCCCTCTGATTTGTGCTTGGTGTTATGCTTATCAAGTAAACATAGGATCTATAAAAAAAAAGAAGTGTAAACTGTCACTGAAGTTTACAGCAGTTCCCATGCACATCAGAACTAGTGTTTAGGTAGAGCAGTACTTTAACCACTGTCGTGCCCAGGAGGAATTTCAGGCAATTGTAGAGTAATCTGTGGGAGACATTTCTTTATAACATTGCTGCTTTAGATTATGAAGATTATGAATGTATTTATACATTTCCTTTAACCTATTAAATATAATTACGAGTATTGTTATTAAGGACTTAATTCTGTACTAACAGCCTCTGTGCTGAGGTTATATTTTTATATGGAAGGAATTTAGACTATTACTATACATAGTTCATCACTGATGTATTTTACTGTAAAAGCAGTGTTTTTCAGATAGACAATTGTTCTGTGATCATAAGCCCTTAAATTGAAGTGCTTAAATGTTATGCTAAGAACTGTACTGATTGCAGTTGAAAAAATCATCATTACAGAGATATAGTTTCCTTTTTTCAGCTTTCTGAGTTTGCCTTTTCTCTTCCTACAGCTTGTGGATGTGACCTGGCTCAAGGGGGATTTTTTGTGAGACAGGGAGACTACATCTGTACTTTGGACTATCAGAGACTCTATGGCACACGGTGCTTCAGTTGTGATGAATTCATTGAGGGAGAAGTGGTTTCAGCACTCGGCAAAACCTATCACCCAGACTGTTTTGTGTGTGCTGTTTGCAGGTAGGTTTTTTACATGGAGTTATATTTCATTTAAAAAATAGATTTTGAAAGAACAGACCAATGCCAGGCGTTCAAACTCAAAGCACATAGATGAAAAAGATAGTTCTGTTTTCTGTTTTCTATTATCTATTCCTTAAAAACTATGGAAAAAAAAATTTTTTAATTGCAAATTCTCAGTACATCATTTCATTTTTTTTCTGTCTTATGGTATCTTATGCTTTTAGTTGTTAAGGTACTTGAGAAACTGCCATTGCCTCCACAGTCAGACAGTTTTGCCCCAAACGTGATTGTTGTCTTATTCTGTGTATTTTGTATTTTGTCCACTGAAATTACAAAGGCTGCAAATGCCAGTGGCAGAGTGTTCAGCAAGCTAAGTGGATGCCATACAAATAGACTTAATCTGAAATATCACTGTGCTGCTTCCCAGAAACTGTGGTAATCATTTAAATTGAAGGACAGAGAGGTCCTGGTCTCATAAACACTTACGTATCTGTTGGATTTCACCACATGTCACAAGTGCTGTGCAAGTGACAAGTAAAAACAGTATACGAAATTTTCACCTCTGAGCAACCTGATGGAATTCAGTGGGATTTTTTTTACGTGTGTATGTGCAAGCTGAGACCCAATGTTGCTGGTGACATTTGCAGACTTTGAAGTAAAAATGCTTGATGTCCTTTTGAACTGTATCTTCGTCCTCTGCTGTGGAAGTGAACGAACCAACAAACAAACAAGGATGTTTAAGACTTTAGGAAGAACGTCTAATTACACCAAACCTTCAGGAAATACACTGTTAGGGGAACAATTTGAAGTAAATGGAAAAGCTGCAATAATCTTTCTGGCTGAACTTGAAGGTTTAGCAATGGAAGAGAAGTAAGTGCACATTGAAAGGGAGCGCACAGGCTGCATCGCTGTGCAGGGATGCGGTGCACTGGTGCACTGAGCTGGCGCCAGCGCTAACTGCCGTGTCCGCTGGTGCCACGTTCAGGGAAGAGCACGGTCCAAAACCGGTGTATCCATTATCAGTACAGCAGTGTGCCAAACCTAATAACCCCAGCTCCTAGGACTTATGAGCTCAGCTGCACTCCTGTGCTGATATAAAAACAGGACTTCAAATTCCGGAATGGCTTCAGTTCGTGATAGGATTTCTGCTGCTTTTATCATTGTGTAGAATAAGTGTATCAATTGCAGAAATAATTAAATAGCCATGCTAAGGGGAATCCTCTAAGACTAAAAAATCTTTGTGTTATTGAATCCTGCCTGTCCAGGTTTTCCCTTGTTTAATAGGAGATTTTTCCTTCTGGATACTGTAAGCAAACATGAAGAGTAAAGATGATAAAAAAGCCTAAAATTTTTCTTTATTTTTAAATGGGAGATAGAATGACTTAAATGGCTAACTGGGAAGCTCACAAAGTAAACGCTGACAACACAGGCTGTTGGCCTGCAGCCTGTCTGTGTTACAGGCTCTTCTGCAAAAGGGCACAGTTGGTTCCTTCTGCCTTTCTTCTTATCACTAATGCCTTTTGTGATGTCTTAATCTGCAATTAAGAGAAAAATTAAGAGAAAAAAACCCTCATTGTTACTGTTTTCCCACTAAATGTACTCACATCTTCAGCCACTCCATTAGGACTTAGCAGGGAGTCCATTATATACGTTTGTGTTACTCTACTTAGCAACTTGGTACTTAATTTAGGTTTCAGTTGGTATATAACCTGTTGCTGTATTTAGCCAGTTCTTTAGCTGATAGTTTGGAGCTTTCTGGTACAGTTTGACTCATTTCCCTGGGAGTTCAGAACAAGTTTCCCTATGATTAATTTACTTAAGTACCTAAGAAGGCAAGCCTCAGTTGCAGTACGGTGAAAATCCTCACTAGAACATGCTGCAAATAATTATATGTAACGAAGACATGCTAAAGCTAGGTTATACTTCTAAAAATGAAGTTCTCAATGCAACAATATTTTGTATAAAAGAATTCAGTGAGGTCCCTATCCTTCATGTGTAATAGTAAATGGCTGGATTAAAAGCCATTCTGTTGATGAACTTTGTAGTTGCTACTGTCTGAAACTTCAGTAGAAAGACACAAACTTCCTTCCATCACTTTCTGTAGAAAGACACAGACATTCATATTGTTTTCATCAGAGCCAACTAATGTCCAGCTGACTAACAAGATTCAATTAGTGTCTCCCAGGGGGTTTGTAACACTGGCTTATGGAGTAGCTCGACAGAAGAACTGCTTTAAATCAGCATTGCTTCAACTACCCCAGTCTTTGCAAGATAAATATAATTTATATTTCTTATGGGAAAGAGTGTCCTGTCTAAACATCATCAGCATTTGTTTTATTCTGAGTGATATCCTCAGCGAAAATGAGGTGGATAGACTGTAAATACATGTGGGTTAGCAGAAAAAGCTTTTTTGTTGTTGTTAAAAACAAACAAACAGAAAAGCCCAGAAAACAGAGCCAGCTGATTTGTGGGACAGAATGGTAAAGCGCTCTACCTTGGCATTTTCTTTGGAGGGAAGAGTCAGGAGTACCATTTGTGTCCTCTTTTTTAATGTATGGGAAGGAACCTTAAATTGCGGGCCAAAAGCACACCATATTAGGCAGCTGGCATTGCAAAGTGCATCTGGCATTGCCTTATAAAACTGGGCTTTAATGTGGGCTTTCTGTTAGAAGTCTGACTTTTATTATGAACTTGAAAAGTGATTACATTAGGACTGATCCTGCGCTAATGGAAACCAAGAAAGTCTCTTACCAAATTCAGAGAAGAAGAACACATTGATAACAGAGGCACTTTGCACTCATGAAAAGGGTCTTCAGAATATTACAGGATTTTTGAGTGCTTTAAATGAACACTTTTATAATCCACATTTTCCTAGCTGCTGAAGTAACACTTTTAAACTGTTCTTGCATTGAATAGTAAAGCAGTGGCAGTCGCAACTCCTTTTTTTCTCATCTTCAGAGAAGATAAGATTTGAATAGAAACTGGTGGGAAGTGTATATTCCTTCAGATGGTAAAATCAGTGAGAGAATCTAATGTGCATACAGCCCGCTAGCACAATGGGAAAAAGCCAGTAGCAGAGGCCATGTTCCTTTTCTGGGGCTACCGATATTACTACTTTTGAATGCCCCGTGACTCAGTAGCGCCGAATAGAGCTGTCCTCCCTGCTACCGTTGGCACTGTGCTGAGAAGCTGCTGTCCTCCCCTATGAAAAACCTGGCATGTCAGTAACCCAGCTCTTCCCTGAGGCATAGCTTGGGGCTCGGATACTATTGCCGTGGGCTGCCGCAGTTCAGAGTGAAAAAATTAAGTAGTATTCATTTCAAATGTGAAAGACTGATTATTAAAATTATGGCATAACATAGTGTCCTGTGTGATTGTGTCTCTCTATCTTGCATTGACCGTTGGCTCTTAATTAAACAAAGTTAGATTTTAATTGCATGTTTGCTCTGCTGGCAAAAAGATTGAGGCCTTATGCCCTCCTTCTCCCAGTGCTGTTTATAGCCTGATGTGACTGTTTGCTCCCGTTGTGTTTCATGATGATACTATCTAAAACTTGGGATGAATAGAAGAATAACAAAATAGATTTAAAAATGTTGCAGATGAACTGCTTAATTTGAATTCCCAGAAAAAGGGTAAGCTATCTTTTTCTTACAGTTTGATTAATTGAAAGGGCCTGTGTCCTACAAAGGACTTCCAAAGATGTTTCCTCTGAAAGGTCCAGGTGTTCGTAAAAGTGAACAGGAAAGAGGAAAAAAGTAAGGCTATCTGTATCAATAGAAGTTGAGTTTTACTGAAACTGTTCACACAAGTCTTATATGTCTGTCAGAGACAGGACTGTTTGCCTCAGAAAAAATACCTTATGCTGGATGTAAAAGGCCAGCAAATAGAATCTGCCAAAAAGCAATGGGAAATTATACCTATGACAATAAAAATACTTTGCTTTTTTTAAAATGTCATTTTCATGAGAAGTCTTCGTGTAATAATAAGAGTTACATAAATGTATTGAGCAATAACGTGAGGTTCATCTAGGGCAGACGGTCTACACAAGGTTACACTATGCATAAACTCTAGTTTACATTGGATTTCAGTGGTATTGATGTGCTATGTGTGCACAGGTTATCAAAAGTCTGGGTTTTGGTTTTATGGGTTAATACAACTAGTAAAGAGTGTTTATTCACCCAGTTGGAGGAAAGTATATAATCACTTTTCCTCTAATTTCAATATTCTTATAATTAAAGAATGGAAAAGTAGAGCATTTTGTGACATAAACAATGAAGAGAGAAGAATGAGTTGGTTCTTGATTAGCTGGATGATAAATTAGCATATATGTTCCAGGTTATAAATCAAACAAGTTCGTGTTTGTTTTATAGGATTCGGAAATCCAAGTTCTTTATTTCATCTGAATTTAGGAAGCTCTTATTTGAAGCAGCACATTGATAGAAGTTAAACATGTGCCATGTAGAGGTGAATAAAGTTTAGTGTGTGGAGGGGCAAGAGACATAGTTACATATTCATCAAGGATTTTTGTGCCAAATCCAGATCTAAATCTCTGAATCCACTTTTATTTCTTTTATCTTCAAGAAAGTAATTAAGCGGTTGAATATATAAACTCAGAAAACTGAAAACTGTGTGAAAAAAAATGATGGTTTTAGCCCTGTGTGTAACCCTGCTATTTCTAGAAAGAAGCGTGATAGCTTTTGTATATGCATGGCTTAAGAAATTAGGACAATACAGGAAATTAGAAGTTAAAATTCAGTTCTTTCTAGAAAGCAGCAATTACATCAGACTTTTCTTATATGGTAGACCTTTTTAATTGCTCACTTTCCTTTACTGCTGACTTTCGAAAGCATTTGGCTCCCACTTAAACAGTACTGGATACTTCTTAAAGAATCTCATTAAGCAGGCTTCTTCATTGGGATGTTGGGGCAGAAATTTTGAAATTGGATTGGGTGTACTTCTTGGTATTTTGTCTTTTAAAGTAAATACATTTATCAATATCTGATGCTTTCTGAACAGAGCAGTCTTACTATCTTGCTCTTCAGGTTTAAGCACAGAGCATATCTATAGTCGTGGACTTGTGTATAATGGAAAGATCTCTGGAGGTAATCTTGTCCAACCCCCTGCTCAAAGCAGGTCCAGTTAGAGCACGCTGCTGAGGGCCTTGCCCAGACAAATTTAAATATCTGCAAGGATAGAGATCCCACAAACTCTCTGGATACCCTGTTCCATTGTTTGAACACCCTCGTGGTAATTTTTTTTCCTTATATCAAGTTGGAATTTCTCGTGGTGCAGCTTGTGTCTGTTGCCTCTTGTCCTTCCACTTGGTACCTCTGAAAAGAGTGTGGCTCCATCTTCTCACACACACACACACACACACACACGCATGCACCCCACTGTAGACATAGCTGTAGGTAGCAATAGGATCTCCCCTGAGCCTTCTTATGATTGAATAAACCGAGCTCCCTCAGCATCTCCACGTGTGTCCAGCGCTCCAGCCCCGGCTCTGGGCAGCCCTCCATTAGACTCCCTCCAGCACGGCAGTGTCTTTCTTGTAGTGGGGAGGCAAAAACTGGATGCACTACTCCAGATGCAATCTGTCAAGTGATGAGTAGAGGGAAGGGTCACTTGTCTGGACCTGCTGGCTATACTCTTGCCAATGCAACCCAGGATGTGCTTGGCCTTCTCTGCCGCAAGGGCACGCTGCTGACTCATGTTAGACTTGTGTTGTCCCCCGGGACCCCTAGATCTTTTCCTGCAAAGCTGCTTCCAGCCAATCGGCCCCCAGCCTGTACTTCAGCACAGGTTCTTCCTTCCCAGATGCAGCACTTTGCCTTTGCTGAATTTCATGTGGAGAGTAGATAGCAAGAAACATCTACTTTGTCTTAAGTCGGGTGTAACCTCCTGGGTCAAATTCTGCCCTGTGGAACAGCCTTGAGGGATTTGATTGTACAATGTACAAGTTAGATCAGAATTTGATCCTAGAGGTCTTCAGGTTACAGTTTGATGTTACACCTGACCCAGTGTAGCTGCAGGCTGCCACTGAATTGGACGGTTCTCCCCTCCCCACATCCCTAACTGTATGTTTCTGTTCATTTTTCTGATATCATATTGAACTGACTGTTCAGCCACAGAGGCAGTTTAGCAACTTAAAGAACAGAAGGCTGTCCCTCTTCTCTGAAAAAAAATGACATTTTCTTTCGACCCAGAAAGCTTGAATGACCTGCCCACAGCTGCATAAGCTGATGCATGATGCAGAGAAGGATGAGACCAGGGCCAGACCTTTCCGTGTCAGCCCACACTTACATTGAACTAGGCTGATGGTCATTTGATGTTTTACAATATAATTTTGTTGGTCAGCTCCTATGTTGTTGCTACTTACATTGAACTAGGCTGATGGTCATTTGATGTTTTACAATATAATTTTGTTGGTCAGCTCCTATGTTGTTGCTAGGTTTACAAATATTCCAGGAAGGTGGATAAAACAAAATTCACAGGTAAATAAATCATAAAGGTGTATTAAAACCTTACAAGTCATTTTAGAGAGCTGCTTTAAACATACTCTTAATTTTTGTCTTAAAAATAGATTAGCTGACTGTGAAGATCACACTGAATATTTTTAAATGTATGAGTAGCATCTAGCAATGTTCAGGGGGTAACTGGTTGTGAGATGTCATTATATTCAAAGGCAGATACACTGGTTCTTAACCTACAATGCTATATTTAATCCTGCTCACAAGTTAAAGAGCTCAGAAACTGAAACCTTGTTAATTGACTGTTACCACCTTCTGTTGTGCCTTCACTCTTGATGGCTTCAAAATCCATGAACCTGGCTGCTTGTGAAAGAAGTCAAGTGTTGCAGAAATACTGGCAAATATGTTGTGTATAAATTATAGATTCCCAATCAATGAAATAGTGAAGCACATGCCAAGATTTAATTACGAGTTTCGATGCCTGGACCTTGCTGAAAACTTCCAAGGAGGACTTCCCTGTTTCTCTAGAGCAAGAAGTGTTTTGCAGACATGGAAAACTTAATAGAGAAGTGAAATTATTGCCCCCTCCTTCCTTAATGAAAGGGCACAGTGATCATTAAACTTTCAGAAAATAAACCAAATAAGATATGTTTGTGGGATATTAAAGCACTGCCTCAGCTCCCTCACCCCAACATCAGGTCCTGTGGATGTTATGCTGCCTGTGAGCATCTGCATATTTTGTAGGTGTCGTCTACCTCTCTCTCTATTTGTGCCAGGAGGTAAATTATCTTATTCCTCTCTTCTCCTACCTTTAACACTCTGTGTTTTTTCAAATTACCTAATGCATAGCATAGTTGAGCTAATTCAAAGCAATCTGTCCCTACTTGTGCTTAACTTGATGTTTGCTGAATTTGTTTCAGATGGGCTTCTGCGTTCAAATATTCTTTTGGATTTTTTTTTTGACTAAATCATTGAGTCAACAAAATGTATTAACTTTCTCTCTGTCTACTCATTCTAATATAATAAATACTATGTTGCTCTGTAGTCACATTACTATTTGAAAGCAATTAATTATTCATGGCTTCCAGTATTTTACTATTTCTGGGATTATTAACTGAGAAAAACCTGCCATTTTACTGACACCTCTCAGGAGAGAGTCCATCTGGGTAGCTAACTGATTTCCAGTCTTGTTCCCCATAAATGTTATGGCAAACTCTCAGCTGCCTGGGGAAAGGCAACCACACATAAGAATGAAAGGTCTCAAAGTAGTGGTATGGTGGTGTAGTTGTATGGTTGTACCTATGGAGCAGGTGACTGTTTTTTTGTGGGTATAATATGGAGCAGATCATCAGGGTTCATAATAACTATGTGGGTATCTGTAAATCAAGGTGGGGTATCTTCCTAAAAACATGTAGGAGCTCTGTTACAAGTTCTTGTCTCAGTTCTGGAAGTGTTAAAATTGCTTGTCCTGTGCTTTTCCAGATGGATCCATACTGCTCAATTCTAGACTTGTTTTTACAATATTTTATTAAAATGAAAACATGATTAAGTAATGCCTTTCACATTGACAGTAGAAGACGAGGACAGCATTTGAATTATATCACTCCGTTGTTGAGGCAGTTTTTGCTAATTAGGCATCAATTTTCGTTATCTATGTAAAAGTGTATCATATTTAGTAATTTTTACACTAATGAATTCATGTTCATGAAACCTGTTTATTATTCCATATACCAGTAGGCTCTGTGACTTTAAGCAGCATAAAAACCTATTGCGAGTAACAGTTATGACCTACGAAGAGCCTTTTTTTTTTCCTACGTAACATTGGCGTTTGCTGTGCTGGGTTGCTGAAAGCCAGGACAGACGCGTTCGCCACCAGAGCAGCGCGGCTCCGTAGCATCCCAGCTGCTGCGCTAGAGGCAGCACTGCCAGGTTCAGTATCAGGTTCTTCAGTGAAATTCGTGTTAGAAAATCCTCTCCAAAACAGGTAGAATTTTAAGACTCCTGGATCTGTGCTAGCAGAGGTTGGGGCCTGTTTGTGCTGGAAGCACCCGTGGAGCATTTAGTTGTGGCAAACAGCAAGACAACTTTAAAGGCTATTTCCAAAGAATATTTTTCTCCGTAGCTTAAATTTAGGTAAGTAAGCAGCAAACAAGTATTCAGAGTATTATGTCACCAGTGAAGAAAAAAAATGGTGAAAAGCAGAATTCATTATCAGATTTCCAAAGACAAAATAATGTTTGAACTACCTGTGTCCTCATAATTTTTAAAGTATTGCCTATGGTCCAAAAATGGATAACATTGTTGAAGTGTTTTTAAACCATTTAGCTGGTTTAAAATAGATTTTAGTGCCAATATTGAAGAACAATGAGCAGCATTACTTCTGTTCTCTTTTTAAGTAATTTTCTGTAGCAACTTTTGGGATAGAACATGAATGTAGAATAAGTCACCCTAAAGCTGGTTTAGGGAGCAAAATAATGTATATGCTTAGCAAGAAGTATCTATGCAGTTTTTATATAAAAGACAACCTCTCATTTAGCATGATTTGATAACATTTTGGGGGGAATGTCATGCAGTTTTAATGAAACGCTAATGAAATAATCTGGTCAGCTGGAACTCACAACAAGGCAGGAGGCCTGCATTGTGTTTATGCCCTACTGAAACCATATTTTGATAGCTTGCTTGGGATTTATTTTGACACAAGCTTCATGTGGAGTGAAATGTGTTTCTAAATCCTCACCATCCTTTGCTGCATTATAAAGTGATTTGACCATCTGGTCTTTTCAGAAAGAGAACAAACCTCGGCAGTTTCTGTGCCTGGACAGCAAAGCTCACAGGGAAAACCTTTCTGTTTTAGGGAAGTTGATAAAAAGGAAGGATTTAAGTAAGCGTAAGGAGAGCTGTTGAGTAGAACAAGCAACTAATGTAGATGCTGTCATTTTTTGTAACTGGGATGTATTTTCTCCTACAAGTGTTCACAGACATTTGTTTTCTGAGCAAATAGATTAAGAGAAGTATTTTGATATGATCACAGCTAGGAGGATCAAGTCCTGATCACAGTTGCATTTTCAAAAGGCTTTTTAATTAAGAGAAGTCATGCACTTGTGCAGCATTCTAGCAATGTAAAAGCAATTACATTTGCCTGTACTTATTATTCCCTGTAATCCCAGTTTCATTGTAATTGTTTAATTGATGCTGTTCATGATCAACCATTATTGACACTACATTTCTTAGAAACAGAAAGATTTTGACATGAACATTCAGTGTGATTTTGTATCTTTAGATTATTTTCCTGTGTCACTTTAACATCTACATTTGCAATATCTTGTTTGATACGTCCCTTTGATACTTTAGCCTCCAATATGACTGAAAAATCGTGAATGAGAACGAGCAAGTGGAGAAAAAGAAACCAGAATAATAACCAGTTCCTTTGGGGAACTATATTTCATTTCAATAAAGACATGGGAGTGTAACCTGTACGCTTTTGTTTCCTCTGTTGCAGGTTGCCTTTTCCCGCAGGCGACAGGGTGACTTTTAATGGCAAAGAGTGCATCTGCCAGAAATGCTCCCTGCCCCCTCCTGGTGGCAGCAGCACTTTCCCAGTACAGAACTTGAGAAGTAAGTAAGGTTTTTTTGCTCTTTTCTGTTGTTACTTCTTAACCTGCATGGCTTTAAAGAGCAAAATTTACACCAATATGTGCAACAAGAGCCTTTACCACTGTGCTGCGTAAATGCAGTCAAGAAATCAAGGCAACACAGTCATGTGAAAAAATATATGGCAGTTTTCCAGTAAGTCTGATATTAGAAAGAAACAAAGTGGTGCCATTACAGAGTTAACAATACACAGAAACGCGCAGAACATTTGAGTAAAACTAGTGTAAAACAAAATATTTGGAGAAAAAGCGTGATGCAGACGTTAATATTTTTGAGGATTTAGCCCAACTCCAGCTAAAATAAAATCCAACATGAGATTTTATCATTTGTATGTGTTCCATTTGTATGATTCCAAAGATGTCAGTGACATGGTTACACATCTAAATACTATACGGGGGGTTGATATATGCAAAGTGACCCAAGGGACTTTTGCACTGACCTCAGTAGTAAGGATGTACTATCAGAAGATGCAAACCTAACAGAGTTGGAGAACAGTCCTTTCATACCATACTTTTTGCAGCAAAACAGATGTCTCGTAGAGTAGCATTATTCCTCTGAATTCTCTTTATTTGGTACTATGTTGATTTGTTCATGAGAATCTGCCACACTACAACATTCAACCGCTGCCTTTTTGAAAGAGCAATTAAACAGCAACAGCAATTTAATTAAACACCGAAGATAGAAGTAAGACCTTTTATTTTTAATGACTATCACATTATATCAAGCTGCATTCAGTGTGACTGAGGAGGAACCACATAAATTGCATTATCTTTATATATAAAGAATACAGCCCACTCCAGGGAGAAATCTCTCCCCCCCTTTTGTTTTTCTCCCTCTCCTCTCTGTGGAAGTCTTCACCATCTCCTTTATTCAGTTTGTCAGCAAAAGGTGCTGTGTGAACGCAGTGAGAGACACTGTGCTGATTCCCCTCTTGCTGTTCTCTTTGAGTAGGTGATGGCCCTCTCTTTTGGGTGCTTTCTCTTGTCACTCCACTGGTGGATCATTCTCAGCCATAAGTGTAATCCATCTTGGCTGGCTGCATTTGCAGATCACTACTTTAATAATCTGTGTGTATCCTTTTCTCATGGGAAAATCGACCTTGACTTTAATGGAAATTATTTGCCTGCTTGAGTACTGACAGAAGTAGTTCATTTAATTATCTGGTTTTCTGTGATACAAAATCCTTCAAATGTACTTACTTTTGCCCAATGTACAACCCTGTCCCCCTAAGGATACAGCTGCTAAAAAGGTAGCCCTTTAGCTAGCCACCGCCACATTCGAGGGGCCTCGTACACCTGACCCTACTGGGTCAAGGTGAGATGTCCAGTTTCTTCTAGCATCCAGCAGAGGTCAACTACAGTTACTATAATCATACAGGTCTCGACTGTCACAGCACAGTGACAGGATCCTACATATACACCAGTATCATGAATGAAAAGACAGTTAATTGTCTTTTCTTTGAAGTCTGCGTTTATTTTTCAGACAAATGATATGTAATAAACTTTATCTGTGAACTGAGTGACAAAACTTTAATGTTAATCTCAACAAAATTTGTGTTTTGGGCTAACAATCCAGAGCATGCCAAGATAATTGTTTGTACCAGTACTAGCTTCTTCTGTCATGTTTTAATGAAAGAAATGAGCAAGACAACACCTGTGGAATTGTCTTTCACTACCAAAACTTCCTTATTGGAATTTTTGTTTAAAATGTATTTTTGTCATTGTTGCCCAAGAGCAAACTTCTGGAAATATGTACATATCCCACATATTATTGCATCAAAATATCTGTAAGTTTTTGTTTCAATTTCCTTTATGACTGTCTGTCTTGCACTTAAAAAGTAACTTTGGAAGATAATGTCTCTGCTTGGGAGACATTGCTACAGTCTGAAAGCTGAAATACACTAGCTACAGTTTTAGCTATTTTTTATTCTGATCTCATTTCATGTATCGTAGATATGACTATTTTAATGAACAGTGATATTACATGAACTTTATGGGTAAAAGGAAATTCATTCAGAAGTAGTAGACTTCCAGCCTCTTTGGAAATGGACTGAGGACAACATCCTCATCTTGTAGTGCAGCACCATTGACTTCCGTAAAAGTTACTGCCTGTGAAAACAGAGGTGTCCACTCTTGACTCTTGTGCTCTAATTCAAAACCAGATATTCTGCTTTTAATTCAAATAAAGTCTTTATGGATGCTGACTAAAATATCTCTTTTTTCTGAAGTTTGACTGGTAATTAGGATAGAATGCAACTTCTAGTAACTGCTTGTTCCTCTGGGCTAGCTATTCTTGGTGTTTACTGCAGATCCCCTACAGCTTTATCTCCAGTTGTTGTTGTTTTGTGCACTCAGGCATAGTATAATTCTGGTTTTATAATTCTAGTTTTGTTGCATAGTACAGTATTTCATCCTAGTTACATGGACAAAACTTCCCTTGAAGGGAATGATCTTTGTGGCAAAACTTGACCTTTGAAAACAAAAGATTGGCCTTTCTCTGAATAAAATCTCAAACATATGCAAGTATTTAAACCCCAAATGAGGCCTGCTTTAAATCTCATTAGAAATGGAGGCAATCTTTCTGCAGGCTTCAGTGGAACTTGGATAAGGATCTTTGTTCAAAACTTTGATAATTTCTGCTGCACTGCAGGCTGGGCTTCTAAAGGAATTTGATCTGGTCTTCACCTGTGACTGATCAGCTCTGCTTCCCGAAAGATGTTATAGTGGTAGGGGTAGGGGTAAACCTACCAAGACTTCTCCTACAGCAAACTCAGGTCCATATCAAGTAAATTGTGCCATTATGTTGCCAGGATCCCAGGTAAATATCTTCCTTACCCAAGTAGACTATTTCCATTCCTTATATCTTTCATTTCCCCAGTTTCTTGCAGTACTGCTGCAGGGCACCAGCATCTGATTTTCTGGTGACATGGGGACAGGCAGCAGCCAGCTGGCCCAGAAGGGGCAGAGCTCACGTGCTGCTGCTTCTCCAGTGGAGGTCTGGGAGCCAGGGAGCCTTAGCATGATCCATCCCTGGTGTGGGGAACAGAGCGTTGACAGGAACCTTAAAGGGAAACACTGTAGTCACAAATACATGTAGGTGCATGTGTCCGTGCGGATATCTGTGCATGTATATGCAGCAGGATATGTAAAATTCCAACCAGTGAGAATATACAGAAACTTAACCAAATGTCAAAAAATATAGTAAAGAATTGGGAAAACATTCAGAAAACAAAAAGAGCAGCAATGTATACTCACAGCTGTTTTCCAAGCACTTGCTAATCCTTAGGGTTACACCATTGTTTCAATAATGGTAGGAATAAACAAGCAGAGTCAGAAACATCTTGGCTGAACTGTAAATTTGAAAGTCCAAAATGGCTATCTGTAGTTATGCTACATACTATGTGAGGCAATAAATGGCATTTGTGTCTCATTGTTTTAACAATCTTCTTGAAAAAGACCTTGATGTTTTACAATTCTTTTTGTAAAAGAAAAGTAGTGAACAAAAGCATTGGTCTTCAAGCAAACTGAGTCAAGGAGCAAATAATATGTTGACCCACTGTTATGTTAGGTTTTGCTCTTGGCTCGTAATTTTAAGATACACACTACACAATGTTATTCATCGGCCTATTCATCTCTGAATTCAGCTCAAGAATGCTATCAAGAGATCTCTTGGGACTCACTGAACTCCCAACGTCGCTGCCCCCTCTGACCAGTCCTTCTATTTTCATCTTCTCCATGTGGTTTTGACCTCCTTTCTGCATTAACATTTGAAAGAAACAAGGAATGTCAAATATTTGCCTTTTGCCTGAGCCCTCAAATTTTTTATTATTGTATAAATACCTACCTACCTGTTTTGTTTAGTTTATAAAATGCTAGCTTCAAAAAGCTTTTGTGGTGGTGATGATGTTGAAAGAGTATTTAGGGAAGAATATCAGTATGTAGCAGCAAATTGACATATGCTGCAGTTATTGGTTGAAATTAAGCGAGTCACTGAAGGATGCTACATCCAAACAGGAAGACAAGAACACCACATCAATACCACTGTTGGCATAGCAACCACAATATTTGTTTTTAATTATCTGGAGCTTTACAGAGAAAACAGCAGTTAGGAAGAAAAAAAGTAACACACAGAATGCTGAATCTCTGCCCACCCAAGCTTAAACAAGATGAGAGGTGAATGATGTCTGAGCGCACTGTGTTGTATTAAGCTTGTAGAATAAAACTTCAACCAGTGAGATTAAATTAGATTACCAGATAAACCCCTGGTACACAGATCACAAACAAATTTCTGATTGAAGTTAAAGAATAGATACTGAAGTATTTATTGTCTTCTGGGAGAAAATCCAGGCACACACCCAAGTTCTCTCTTCTATTAGCAAATCTCAACCCTTCTGATCTGAGCTGCACATGCCTTTGGGCTGGGCTTGATTCCACATATTAGTGTTCTACAGAGTGATATTAAAGAGACATAGTCTTACTCCCTTAATCCATTCCAAATCCACCGAAGGAAAATAAGAACTATCCTTTATTGCTGTGTATTCAGAAATTAAAGTTACAATTGTACTTCCATAGTGTCTCACTAGGGTCATGTAATCAATTAAATAGAATCTTAAATCAGAAAGTTTTAAAGAGAACTGGTTAAAACATTTAATGAGATGCTATGTTTGGAGTCTTTTTTTTAATAACTACATAAATCTTTTTATGCTTTTGTGTATATTTTTCTTTCATGGAAGACATGTTTGTTTTCTTCTCCAGCATCTTGAAATGACTCGTTAAGGATCTTCCAGGTTTTGTCTTTTCTCTAGCAAATTGTTGGTATACATGAAGAATTCCTCAAAAATACGTGGTTTCTTATAAGAACATATAGAAGGTTAGAAAGATTACTGAGATACTGATGCTAGAATCACTGATGTTTGTCACTGTTTTTCCACATATGCTGAATATTTTAACATTTTGTAAGAAAATTATACAGAGAGAGAGGTCTACAGAGAGCAAAGAGTGAATGAAAGATGGACGCTATAGGGGATTAGGGGATTCATTTAGGATATAGAGAACAAGGTTCAAATCCCATGTCTAAACTGAATAATGAAAAGATTTCTAAGCAGGGCTGTAGCTTCCCTAGAGAGGGCACTAGGTGGTGGGCTATTGGCATGGCATCTGAGAGTGGATTTGGCTTTTGGCTTTTACCTGCATAATCAAAAGCATTCATCGTTTGAAAACAAAAAAAAAAAAAGGAAAAAAAAAAGTCTTACCCTGAATTATTTTTTCTGGGGAGTATAGAACTACCTCACATACAGCCTGCTTAATCAATATGGTTTAGTCTATGTTATGTTTCACATTTAATTTTCCTTAGAAATTTTTGGAGCTTTATATATGTGATTTTATATAAATAATAAATATATAGTCAGCCATCACTTTTACATGTTCCACATCCAGTGTCACCACTACTCAGAAATTTGTAATGCACTTCAAGTTTTGGTGTATTTTTCCTGGTTGCAGAAGATCACATCAGAATTTCAGCTTGTTTTTTTTCCACAATTGTGAGAATTTTGAAATATGAGTTAAACTCTTAGACCCAGAAGCAAAGTCTAATAAGAAGAATCAATTATTTATTTTAATCTCAGGACTTTTAGGTCATTTTTATTAATTTTATTGGGCTGATTTATGGTATATGAAAATCTGATGAGCAAGACTTCGTATCTGTTAAAGACAGTGTAAGTGAGTTAAAGTAAAACCTAAATCACTAGGAAACCTAAGTCACTATTTTTTTCTTTGAATGAGTCGTATCTTTTAGCAACATTAGGTCTGCACCGCTTGTCATCCACTGGTGAGCAGTCGTCAGTGAGCTTTGGAGCCTGCACGAGCTGTTACTGTGACTCCAGGGGCTCCCTGTACTGCAGTAACCTGTGTTGTTTGCGATCATTTAGAGTACGTGATTCGCTCATGCTGGATTTTTCTCTTGCAGATTGTGGGGGCTGTGGTTCAGAAATAAAAAACGGGCAGTCACTGGTTGCTTTGGACAAACACTGGCATTTGGGCTGTTTTAAGTGCAATACATGCGGCAAGCTACTGAATGCAGAGTACATCAGCAAGTAAGTTGAGCAGAGGAGCTAAGGGCATCTTCACTCATTTTCAGCGTTCTCCTGATACAAAGGGATTAGTTCGGTGTTGCATATCCTTTAGTGTTTGTTTATCACTCTTTGGGGCTATGTAAAAGATTAGAGATTTTTATCTCAAGTTTTTTCTCTGTAGGTTTCCTGTAAGGAAGGTGTCAGATTCGGACCGAATTTAACAACAGCGATGGGAGTCAGCATAAAGCACACACAGACGCAAGCTCTGTGTCAGCTCTCGGCTCAGTCCAGTGAGATACAGGCCTTTCACTGGCCAGGGCAACAGGGATTCACTTCTCCTTTAGAGAAGTATGTTCTGTGATGAAATTTTCCTAAACAACAAAATAACTCAGTCACCAATGCCCTATATTCAGTGATGACGGAGTTTCAGAGCCATTGTCCCACTGACATTCAGCGAGTCTTTGGATTTATATTAATACAAGTATAACATCTAATTTCACAGCTTGCACTGGAGACTGAGGAAATCTTTAATGCAGAATGTTGTTAAATAAAGGTTTGCATTATCTCAAATTCCATGCTAATCTGTTGTGTTTCAGTACAGTGCTTTGCTTGTTATTCAACAAAAAAACCCCTAAACTGTAAAGATTTAGCTATTGCAAAATCCTCTCTGAAAAATAGTTAAATGCCAAACAAAACAACTCAAGAGAAGAAACATTCTTGCTTCAAATATTTCAATTAATTATTGTGATAATTTATGGGTTAGTCTCTAAGCAATCCAACTTTTATGCTATAAAATTATTTTTCATGTTTCTCTAGGGGAATGTCCACACAAATTGTGCCTGTGCTAATAAATCTATCTGATGGTGGACTCTTTTAGCATGTTATGCACTAACACACTAAACATACTTAATTTTGTTTAATTTGTACTTTCAAGTTGCAAAAAGAAATAGCTCCATTTTTTTCAACAGTAATTTTTGTCATTCATCAGTCTAGTGAGCTAAATATACAAACATTTCTCTTTACCTCTTCTACAGAAAATAAACTTTTTAGAAATGGATAAGTTAATCTCCTAATATGTCTCTGAAGTAGCAAGTATTTTAATGGATGGCAGCACTGAAGTATATATTTGACTTGCCCAATAATAGGAAGCAAATTAACAGATGGATTAGTTTCAGAGTAATAGCGCAAGTGTTCTGATTCTAATCATTTAGAATAAAAGCTAAGATTCCCATTTTTAGTCTTTGAATTTTTAGACTGTACACTATCTTAAATCCCTTGTGGTAATTAAACCACTTGTGGTGGTAAAATAACTGTTTACTTCATGCATGAACATACTGCAACATCTCTTCTGCTGTTTAGGTTGAATTCGCATAGTCATTACTGGATGCTACAGAGCAGGTTGCCAAGACAGTTAAGCCATGACTGTCTTTAACCATGCCCTGTTGGGAACCTCAGTAGACTTAAGTGTTAATCAAAACTTGGCTTACAACCAGGATAGCCTGCTGAGAAATTACTCTAGGCAGACCAAGCGGAAAGTACAGTTAGATGTCAGGTAAAGAGGAAAAGCATAATATGTAGAATTAATTATTTCTTCCAGAGAGTGGAAAACATGGAATAAGTTGGTGAATAAGACTATCGAAGCAAATGGTGTGAGGTGGTGTGTCTGAGATACTGTTTAGTGTTGTGGCTGGGAGAGAAGAGATTGCTGAATTCGATGACAAAGCAGTAAAGTGGGATTGTGGTGGACTTGGAAGGGGGGGTCAGATATGGGCAGTCAACTACTTCCTATTCATTAACAGTTCAGTTCCTTTAAAAATTAATAGGTCCTGGATTTGGGAGGGAGTAAATCGGTAAACACTGTCTGTTGAAATGTTAACAAAGTTTAGCTGTATAATCTGCCAGACAACCTGTAATTCTATTTAACCTAATCTCTGTATTGCCTGTCTTTTTTCCCTAGAGATGGCATTCCATATTGTGAAACGGACTATCATGCAAAGTTTGGTATCAGATGTGACAATTGTGAAAAGTATATCACAGGAAGAGTGCTTGAGGTAAGGAGGCTCTCTCATTCGAACAAATCTTAAAGTATACAAGGAAACCTTCTCGTTTCCGTGTATTCATATGCTCAAAAATGAGTGATAATGCAACAGTGTAATGTTAGTTTTATGAAATACCAGGAACTTTTTCTATAACCCTTTTCTATTTCTTCTCTTAACGGTTTGATAAGGCAGATACTCCCTAAATTGGATATTTGTGGTACTGGAGAACATTCAGGTAGCAGAAGTAGTAAGTGAACAGGTTATCAGGCACATTTTAATACTTAAGCTAAATTCTGTTGTAAATTCTGCTCTATGATTCCATTTTCCATTCTCCAGAGTTAGTATGAAACTGCTGAAAAACTGCTGAATCATTCAAAGTGTATTTTTGCACTCAGAAATGGGTTATGTTGCAGTTTCTTTGCGAGTTTGTTGTTCTAAAAAGAAAGGAAGATGTTTAGTGTAGGCACATATTTATGCTTTATCCAAAAGTGATTTCCACATAGTTTAGATATGAGTATTTTCCTTCAATCTGCATGTGTTTACGCCTGGATCTAAGTGCATGGTTGTCCAATGTTAAAATTTACCCAGTTTTTCTTTCTGCCTTTTTCCTGTGTCTTGTTAAGTCTTACCAGTTTTGGGGTTAAGATGATTGCTCAGTTCAGTCTTTTCTGTTCGTGAGTTCAGACAACTTGGAACATCCTAAAGGAAGGCTAATTTTTCCACCAGAGAAAGAACTGCTGTTAGTCATGCACAGACTTTTAACTATTCCAAAGGTGGGCAATAATAGCTGTATAAAAAGATGGAGAAGCAAGTGTAAGGAATCAGTGAGTCCATACTCATTGGCATGATACGGCATAATGTTAGTGCGTGAGGAGCTTTTCCATTATCAGATATTTTTATAGACATCCCAGGAAAACAGACTTCTAATGAGGGATTTGAAAGAGCATAAAGACACCTTTTTAGCTATTTACAAGCAGCTCTCTCAAGCTGGAGACATAAATGAAGAGAAAATACAGAGTCTTCAAAAATGCAAGGGGTGACCAGTGGAAGCTGCTCTGTGTTTTCAGAGGAGACATCAGCCTTTTGACATTGAGTAAAAAGTAGTAGGTGGGGCTGGCTTTGACAGCGAAGCCAGTTGCCTCGCATTTGATGTGAGGAAGAAGGAGACAGGTGGATTCACAGAAAAGAATGACGTGGTCAAATTTGGAGTGCATTTACCCATAGCAGGTTGCAGGGAATGATGAATACTCAGGTGGGAGAAGAGCAAAATCTTCAGTTTTACCCATCGCTCTTGGCTTCACAGTACATACAATATTTTTTTCTGTTTTTTTCTGTCCTGGTTCTTCATTGTCTTGCAAAATCTGTACAGAAAAGCTCTTTTTATTTGGTAGAATTTACTCCTAATTTGGTTAAACAATGGCATGTGGTAAGAAGTGGTTAAGAACTAGGCCCTTACTTGGCTCTGTGGATGAAGAAAAGAAAAAAGGTTAAAAAGAAGGTGTGAGTAGTGGCAGTGCTTGGTTTGATTTGTGGGATCTGGGGGTATGTGTGGCTGTATCCGTTCCCTCCGATTGCTTGGAGAGAGCATATTGAGCAGCCTGACAGAATTCCTTGTTTTTAATATAGATGGGCCACAATAAACTTGAGGAAAGATCATTCTTTAAGGATATAGTGGGAGTTTCACTGTGACTGATTGTGTATGTCGTTTCCAGACAAGCAGCAGAATATCCTCTGCCTGTTTGTAGTTCCAGGTGACGATTTTGGTTAGCGTGCGCGCGTGTCCCTGCTTCCGCCTTTCCCCAATGGTGCCCTGATGAAAATGCAGCAATCTTCTTATTTTGATGCTGGTGCAAGCTGGGAGTAACTTTGATTGAAATCAGTGACATTAAACAGTGGAAAAAAAATACTGATGCAGGAGGGATAAGATCCGGAAAATTAGAAGAAGAGGAGGGCAGATAAGTAGGAGAAAGAGGACTTTTGCAGTTTGTAAAAGCACAGTGGTGTCAGAAAATGTCACTAGCAAATAGGCAAGATAGGATGAAGTTAGTATGAAGCAGGCAATGAATATGCACGTTGATCTTCAGTGCCTGGAGGTTTGTTATAGCAATCCAGAAACTTTATGGTCTATAACTTTCTTTCCATAAAATACTATAAAAAGTGGTTGGTTTGTGTACAACAAACATAATGAAGTATAAATATGGATTAATGTCCTGTATTCTGTCAGGTAACACTTGAAGTGGCCACTGAACTCCCTAGTTACTAGTGGAGGACAGTCAGATGAGCAGATAGCGCATGCACCTCATTTCATTAGGAAGCTAGACTAAAAATCATGACTTAAGCAAACAGATTTGAAAGAACACAGAGCCTGTATCCATAGCTAACATTGTTAAGTCATTTGTTGTTTATATTGCAGCAGACAGACTTACTCTGAAGGCTTGGAAATAGGGCTGATCTCTTCGGTTTCTCTAATACCTACCTCAGTATTTTTTTGTCACCAGTCAGCTTGCTGGTCTGTTTACATATCACCTGGTCAGAAGGACAGGAAAAAGAAAAAGTAGCCATGGCTGCTCTACATTTTCAGGGATTTTCACGGAATTGTCTGGAATCCTGAAACATTTTTCAATACTTCAGTCTTTTTATGATATTGAATATAATCTGGAGATTCACAGAAATAATAGGGCAAATAGGGCAATTGCTGTTAAAGAGGGGAAAATTATTGACAGTGATGTGGACTAGTCTCCCAAGGGAGCTACTGCAAGCCATTGCTTAGATCATATTAAAACTGGATTGGACAAGGCACTGGAAAATCTACGTTAGGGTACAGTCCTGCAATGACAAAGGGAGGGGCTATATGACCTAAAAGGATTTTTTCCATCTCTGATTTCTGAGCTAATGTCAGGAGGGCAGCTGCTTCCACAATTATTCTATGCCCAGATTTTTAATATTGCCTCCTTTTCCAACACTTGTTCATTTTCAGTGTTTATTCAGCAGAGGAGGAAGGGAGAGTCGAGTAGTGTCAATTACTGATAACTTATAAAAATACGGCTGTTTTTGTAGATTGCCAGCCAAATACACTGATGATTTAGTTACTTAAATTCTTCCTTCAGCCCATTTGCTGAGGATTAGATCCATTCCATGCAGTAAATGGGCTTAAACACAGGATAGTTCTGTTTATCCCTTTCTTGTTCCTTTTTTCCTCCTCAGTTCACTCTTCCTTGGGAACTTGTACTGAAAAAGCTACAAAAGGAGCTGAGCAGGGATATGCATTATAGTTTTACTTAAACAAAGAGCAGTGCAACTGAAAAAACTGTTTGGGGGGGAAAAAAGGGTTTGTTTTATTGCTTATGGTACAACTCTGTTCCAAATTCAGAAATCGCTAGCATGAAACAACGCAGAAATAAACACATTTTAATATACCAAGCTGTTGATTTTTATAATCAGCCATTTCCCGTTTGTCATGCTGTAGTCTGTTTCTTTGCATCTGGCACTAAAAATATTTTTTTCCCTTTTTCTATATCACAAACAGCTATTTGTTAATTAAAATCTCAACTTGTGCTAATAAGAATGTCATAATGATAGGCAAAATTAGTGTAACTGCCTTTCTAAAAAAGATATACTATGTTCCGCATGATAATTCAGAGCCTGGTACAAACCCCTTGGAAGACAATTTCCATTTATTTGGGGATTTTTAATCGATCTTCTAGTTTTGTTTTCCCAGGAGGAGGTAGATGCAGATTCCCTACCTGCCGGTCCTTCTCATGCGATGTGCTTTGCAGAGGACTGGAAGGCTGGGGCTCCTCTTGGTCCCCTGTGGGGACCATGCCTGGATTCCCTTTTCACAGAAGCAGTGGGGATGGGCAGGGTATGCTTCCAAGGAACTGGGGAGTGTTAGTGGTTTTGCCACTTTAGAGATAGCCTGAAAGGACTGATCTAAAAAGTCCATGGGTCAAAGCAGTCTTTCTTTGGATCTCTGAAGCGCAGGGCTGCTGTGCACAGTAATAAGCCAGAAGGAAGAAGCAACACCATGGCCAGTCAGTCAGGTCTCAGACTACTGAGATTCACAATAGTCCTTCTTATCAGGGTTCATCAAGACAGATGAGATACAAATCTAGGCTATTTCCTCATCTTTGGAGGAAATACTCAGTTGTAAAACCCAGAGATGTAAGAACAGCCAAGCACAGCTTCATTTTTATGTATTGCTTTGCTCCAGTTTTGATTATCAGGCTTGAATATGTAATAGGAATCTAGAAGTAGGCCAGCTCTTTGATAGTGCAAACAGCCCTGTACTCTCTCTTTCACAGACTGATCCACCTTAAAAAACAAATTTATTTCGTTTGTTTTGTAAAACATCGTTTGAAAGAAAGTCCAGAAGTCAAAACTGCTGATAGTGAGAAACTTTATCTCAAAATTAAAGCCTCTGTATTTGTATGTGATCAGCATATAGTTACTAACTCTTCTGATGCTGGTTGATTTTCAGCTTTTTAGATCTTCTCCCTTGCTTTTGATGAACTCTATGGAAAATTTATAGAGAACAGTCTTAGTTCCTCTCAACTTTCATTTTGCCAGACTGAACAAGCCAAATTCACCCGTTCTCTGCTCATAAAATAAGCTCCAGGCCCTTCTGACTACGCTGGTAGGCCTGCTCAGCGCCTGTTCCCATCTGGGATCAACTTCTCTCAGCATGGGCAGCCTTGTACTCCAGACGATGTCTCACCACTACCTTGTGCAATGATAGTAGCCCTTCTTCTAAAGGAAGCACCTTACCTGGCACATCTCTCATTGAGTGTGTCTTTTCTGAGACGGTGTTATGGTGACAGCTCATAGTGAGATGTGACTGGGGGGTGTTTCTCTTCGTCTGTTGTTTCAGCTAAAGATTTCCGAGTTTGTTAGAGGAACCCTTTGTACACAAGGATTACCTCGTGGGGATGGTTCGATGGCAAATGCATTGCAGATTGCGAGGTGGCCAGGCATTACTGCTTAGACGGGGAATGGAAACATGGTGCTTGCTAGGTGGAGCTGCCTGGTCCCTGCCCTCCACGACTCAGTGTTAACGGTCGCTGATAAACAAGCCCATATTCCTTCACTGCTCATTGGTGTTTTGAATTTCATGTGAATAAAAGTTGACAGTGTAACACACGGGAGGATATGCTTTGCAAAAGGTCTCTTGGGGCTTATTTACATGTAACCCAATTGCTCCTTTAAGCACCACGGCATATTTTCAGCTCTAGACTAGACTTCTCTCTTCAACTGTCCCGTGATTTACAGCTACGTGGTTAAGGCTTAAATGTGCCCTACAGGAGCTGGTGAAAATGGCCCTGTCATTTGCTTAAACATACAGATGGAGTCCAGCTGCTGTTTCTGGCATCCTTACAAGGCAGCCTGGTGCTCAATCTACGCGGGGGAAGAAAGGGTTAACATTTTTCTGTTTTATATTTATGTGTAAATGTCTAGGAAGGCATAATCAATATTTCTTTAAATCTATTATCATAGCTGTATGTTGCTTTAAAATGAGGGACCAAATGCAGTAGGCACTAGACAGGGATGAGACTAGAAATGTCAGTTAAAGACTACAGACTAGATATGTCAATTAAATGCCAATTATACCTCAGTGATTTATTAATTAAAAATGAGTCTTTGTTTTGTAGTTTGTCTTTTTGCTTGCCCTAAGGTTGAGCTGTTCTTGTTTGCAGCCACATCTACTTTGTAAATCAATAGCTTTTCCCCTACAAAAGTCTCAGTATAGCACAGAGACGAGACTAATTCCTTGCAGCAGGGTGTACAAATTTCTGCCTGCAGTGTAGAATAATGGTTCATTCTGAAATGTCTGTTAACTTGCTGTTTCACTAACAACAAAACCCAGTGATGTGTGAAAGGTACTTCAGCAGCTTATAATATAGGCATTAATACTGAAACATGCAATAAAAGGGACTCCTTCTACATGAACGAAGTGTTTCCTGTAGCATGGACAACCTTGAAAAGGCTGTCAAAGCAGCAAAAGCATCTAAGTGTCAGTACTATTCCTCAGTTAGAAACTGCTCTCTACGCCAGTTTTCTCCCATCGCGAGAGAAGAAAAGGAAAACTGTTGGAAAAGATACATCTAAATAAATCAGCTTTAGCTCTTGCAAAAGGAAACCAGCTAAGGTAGGAAATATTAACTAGCACTTTGAATGAATAACATTTACTGAGATAAAACACATTTTGCAGTTTGAGAACGGTCTCTGTTTTGGTGCCACTTGCATTTGTCTGGGGCTGCTGATTTGCAAAGGCAGGTTAATCATCATTGCGTAGTGTCTGAATTTGGCTGGGTAAGTGTTAACTGGCAATCAGTTGAATTAGACTGAATATTAAGAACACAGATCATGGTATCTTTTTGCTTTCATACAGGCATAATTAAATGATTATCAACAAGCATAAAAATAGCAGTGAAAATGCGTTTGACCTTAGCTTTTAGCCTTTCCTTTTCTGTAACCCAGTTTTAATATTTTGGATTTGTTCACCTTATCTTTCTTGCACCCTCACCCTTTCCCTCCTTCAGCAACCTCTTCTCCCCGGAAAAAGATAACAGAGTTATACCTATCTATATTAATTATCTGAACTGTTAAAAACTCACAACTGTTGACAAGTCAGGAGAAACTAATAATACTAAAAGGGGCTCTTTACATAATTATTACCCTGTAAGTCAGTTTGGGGGATTATTTAGTAAGAGCTCTGAATAAAAAATTTGCTGATAGCTTCAGCCTGTGCATTTTTACCAAAGTAAAAGATTCTGCAACCTATTTCTGAATAAAACAGAAAAAAAGAAATTTAAAACTTGAAATGAACTGGTTGATACTGAGGTAAGAATGACCATTGCAGGGCTTTTTATTTTTTTTCAGTTCCTTGCTTTCTTTCCTGTCGAGGTTTCTCTTGCATGTACAGAACAGGTCCCTGATATCGTTGCTTGGCACTTGTGTCTGTGTGGGTTTGCGTGTGTTAGAGGGACTTGGAACATAGTTAGATTCTTGAGCCTGGAAGACAGGTGAATGATGTCTACTGCTTCTCACTATGCAAAAATGTAGCATTATTAATCAATTAAGATAGTTTTGCATCAAAACAGTGATCTCAGTAGTCACCTTGTACCATTTGAACTTCAGGTACAAACTGCATACAGCATGCCCATTAGAGAGCCTTTCTAAGCAATGTGTTGCTGTGGTGATGCATTCACTTCTCATGTGATGTAGTACTATTTGCCAGCATTTGAATATATTGACGATGTAAAATTTTGCACTTTTGGGATGTTTTTGGTTCCTCATCATTATACTTTGCATAATTTCTTTGATTTTTGTTTGTCTCCTGCTTTATGCCTTGGGCACACTGAAGGCAGCCAGACTGCTGCTCTGCAGTGCCCTATAACACAACCACGATCCAGCCAACAACACAGCAGCCTCCCTCTAGCTCTCTCCAGTAACCATGACAGTGGCCTAGCACTCAGCCTTGTCTAGCACTCCTAAGTATACTTAACGACAATTGGCTTTGTTGATAAAGTATCTCCAACATATTCCGACCCACGTGACAACTGTTGTCTGTTATTAGCAGGAAAGCAGGCTAGGTGACTCATTTCTTGTATCTTGAAGATTTTTCCCCTGCCAACCTTCAGCATTTTTTTTGTTTCTTTAAATTTGTTTTTCACCTCAAATTAAGAGCTTTTGAATTGTACTTCGATCATGAAAAGTGTTGATGAATCTGCAACTAGCAACTTTCTACTGTCAGGAAGTACTGTTAAAGTCAATTATGCATGTGGTAGTAGCATTTCAGATCCTAGTTTGGGACCTAAAATTTGGAGTTCCAAAATATCAGCCTTTATTCAGACCATAATGAGAGACAGCTTCTGCCCCCAGATGCTTGCAGCCTGGGTCACTGCGACCAACGTGAAAAGAGCAGTGAAGCAGCAAAGCACCCTGAATGAGGCATCAGGTTAGCTGTACTTCTGGCTGTGCTGGCTTCCATTTGATAATATGTGTGATAATGTGATAATACTGCCTCTCCAGGACTGTACAATGTTGGCTGCCATTTCATTCTTCCTGTCTAAAATGGGTGGGCTAAATCCACAGCTGCAAAATTGAGGCCAAGTCACCTTTCTCCTTCTTCACTCCCTCTCCCTGATCAAGGGATGGCAAAAGTGAGAGCCAGCTGCAGCTTGTGTTGGCCCATAAGTGGGTTTTAAGGAGTGGGAGAGGAAAGTTGAAAAGAAATGAAGGAGGTTGTTTAGCAAATGGAAAACAGAAGCCTCTTAAGTCTTGGTGGGTGACAAGAAAAATTTGCAAAGCTGAGTAGAAGACAAAAGGGGCAGCTCACTCATTACATAACGAAGATGACTGAGTGCAAAATTAGTGATTTTAGGTATGTCAAATCATTTTGGTTTACAGGACCATATACCAGATTCAGCAGAAGAAGTACTATTAGTCTTTCTCAGCTTTTGTCTGCCTGCAGCAGGGCTGAATTTGCTCCTGTGAGTCAGAACTTGTTTGCAGATGTTACAGAATGAAATTGGAGTTATAACAGTCCCGATTTTTTTGAATCTTTCTTTTCTTAATTAGTCCCTTTAGGATTTTTTTATTATCTTTGTATTTCTCTCCCAAGCATTAGAAAATTCTCCTTTTGAGAGTCCAGTATATAGTAAGTTACTATCATTCTGAGATAAATGTCCCCACTGGTACATTCAATTCTGCACTTTATACCTGGAAGAATAAAGAGTGTGTGGGAGGCAGTAAAAATGACTCAAATGTGGGTGGGAAGTCTCAAGGCTCTGCAAAGTACAGGGGGATGAGCCAGAACTAAGACAATACGAAATAACTGTACATGTGAGACAGCTAAAGCTGTAAGTAATGCTGCAGGTGCATGTGTTGAACATTTCAAATGACTCTTTCTTGGCGTCTGGTGGGATGACAAATGAATCCAGTAAGGAGAAGTCGACAAGAAGGATTGATTCACAGCATTGCACTACTTTTACACTGGTGTAAACCCCATTGAAAACAGTTTGTTTGCCCTGGCACACTGCTGAAATGACTCAGTGGCGAGTCAGGCCCACTGTGACTAAGAGATTTAGAAAGAGCTATCCTTCACGTTATTCTCTCTTTGTCTCCTCTCTCACACTTTTCTCTCCTCAGCACTGTTAGATAACATAGTAAATAGGTATTTTGCTGACTACCTCTGCCTCAATAATGTTGCCTGTCCCTTCAGGCCCAGTAGATGACATGACAGCTGTTTACTAACCATTATTGTGTGCAGCTATTCCTGAGTAATCCTTCCAGTTCTTCTGTAGCATATGCAAAGTTCTGGCCTTGCTGTAAATGTGAATGGGGATTGCATGTAGTTACACTTAAAGCTAGTAACTCAGCACAGTCTTCTACTCCAAGCAGCAACAGTTATCTGATTTTCTGAGCGTCATCTCCCTTATTTGAAAATACTGGGTAAAGTCCAGTTCATGGAACCAGCATAGTCCACATAATGTGCCGTAGTGTCGATGCAATGGCAGAGTTGTAAGTGCGGCTGTTGAACAACACTTGATGGTGCTGCACTATGCACCTTCTGCGTCCTGCTCCAGGGATTAGAGCATTCACCCAGAAAGGTGAATGCCCGGACCCATGATTTTATTCAGTCGTTAGGACTGAACCCACATCCCACAACCCCATGTTGAATCAGTGTGTATAAGTATCTGAAGGGAGGATGTCAAGGGGATGGGTCCAGACTCTTTTCAGTGGTGCCCAGCGATAGGACGAGAGGCAATGGGAACAAACTGAAACACGGGAAATTCCATCTGAACATGAGGAAAAACTTCTTTACTGTGAGGGTGACAGAGCACTGGAACAGGTTACCCAGAGAGGTAGTGGAGTTTCCTTCTCTGGAGATATTCAAAAGCTGTCTGGACAGGGTCCTGTACAGTGTGCTCTGGGTGACCCTGCTTGAGCAGGGAGGTTGGACTAGATGATCTCCAGAGGTCCCTTCCAACCKCAACCATTCTGTGATTCTGTGATTCTGTGAAGCTGTGGCCAAGAATGGGAGGGTTATATGACCAGATGGGGAACAAGCAAGAACCCCTGATTTCATCTGAGTTAGGTAGAATACTCAGGTAGGAAGACTTCCTGGGCCAGTTCTGTGCTGTTAGGTCACACAGTTACTGGATAATAACTAATCTAGCTCTGGGAGCAGGAGCTAGAACCCTAGTTCAGCCAGAGTCAGTGGGCTGCATTTACTTACAGAAATTGTGAATTTGTCTCCATAAATCAGTGCACTGACTGATTGCATCCGAAAAGCTGAAGTGCTAAATCTCATTCAAAAACTTTATTGAACTTCTTAAAAATAAAAATCTGGAGTTCCATTTTTATATCTCTATTTCATTATTTGTTTTCCATACATTTCAACACCGTAAGGAAGAACAGTTCATTCACATAATAATGTAATACCCTGGTAAAAGCATTCATTTTAGAAATGAATGATGAAGTATAAACATGACAAATTAAATATCATTTAAAGGAGTTCAGTGGTTTTCTACCTTTTTTGATTTGCATATTCCAAAAATTTCTCAGTGAAAGTACATACTCCTCAATGTTGAATTTAAAATGATAGATAATGAATTTTCCTTACTCAGGTTAAGGTGCTCTTTGTCTCCCCAGTTCCACTCGTATGAATCCATAGATGTAGGTGAAAAGCAGTAGAGGATTAATTTTCCAAGGAGTTATATCTTGATTTGATATTCTGTTTTAATATGACATATATAAAGCACATCTTGATTTATTTCAGTGTGTCTTGTGTTCATTTATCAGTGCTTGGAAATGGATGTGGGATATCTGGGGTCGTGGTTGACAGTCAATTAAACATGAGAGGACAGTATGCCCTGGCAGCAATGAAGGCAGTGTACAGGGCTGTCTCAACAGGAGTACAGCCCATAGGTTGTGAAATAGGAAATGATTATTTAGCGCTCGTTAGACCACACCCAAACACCACATCCAGTTTTGGGCCCCAGCACAAGAAAGACATCCATAACTGCAGCAAGTTCAGCAGAGGGCCACCAAGATGGTTGGGGGCTGGAGCACATGTCCTGTGAGGAGAGGCTGAGGGAGCTGGACTTGTTCAGCCTGGAGAAGGGACAGCTTCAGGGGAACCGTTTCTGCAGCTTTCCCATACCTGCCAGGAGGTCATCGAGAACCTGGAAACAGGCTCCTTGCTGAGGTTCATGGTGGGAGAAAAAGAGACAACTATCATAAATTGAAACAGGGACAGTTCTAACTGGATAAAATGAAAAAAAAAAATCACTATGAGGATAATTAAGCATTGCAGCAGGCTGCCCAGAGAGGTTGTGCAGTCTCCATCCTTGGAGGTTTTCAAGACCCGACTAGACAAAGCCCTGAACAGCCTGGTCTGAGTTCAGTGTCAGCCTTGCTTTGAGTAACAGATTGGATTAGATGACCTCCTGTGGTCCTTTCCAACATGAATTATTCTATCATTCTGAGATACACTTGCCCACTCCCTGATTTTAAATGAAATAATGTTTCTACTATTAGCTGAATTATAAAGTGCACCTGGAGAAGTCTCAGTGCCCTATTGAAAAAAATACAGTCCACATGAATGGAAATTATTAAGGAAATGGAGACAAAGTCAAGAAAAGAGAATAATTTATTGTCCAATTAAAGTTTTAAACTTCTGCCCATCTCTGTAGTACCTGAGTATTGTCTCCCCCCCGCCCCCCATACAAATAGCAACTCCTTAAACTTAAAGAGATAACAGCAGTCTTATGTCCTTCATAGAAGCTTTGGTCCTTCTTCATTTCAGGGTGAAAAGCAGCTTGATGCAAAGGCTTACTGAGTGTTGGTCATTTTGTGCTTTGTTCTGTTTCACTTTTACTGAAGAGGTAGTTGTCAGGTGATGACCCAACTCTCCTGAAAATTTGTTTCATATGAAAAACTTTTAGTTAAGAATGCTTTAAACCAGTCTTTCCCTGACTTTGCTTCTGGGTTGTGCAACTGCACTATGCCCTGGCAAAACAGCAGGTTGAGTACTTTGTAGGCTAACTTCCATTATCTTTATTCAGGATAGGAAGTAGACAGGACTTCATTTGGAGATTTCAAAGTATGAGGACAGCAGGATTTGGACTGACCTCGATAGATAAGATTCACTGGTATTAATACACTGTTACAGCAACCTATGTTGTGTTTTGTCCATTAAAATATAAAATGTGCTTCGATGTGATGGAATCATTGCACAAGTTTGGATTTTTTTCTCACTTCCATGAACTCTTTACTCCCAGCAGTAAAAGATGTCAGTTACCACTGTTCATTTTGTATTGATCCTGAGTTATATTTCTGTTAAAGGAAAAAGTTTACTGAAAACTCCTCATTCTCAGGAAAGCAAACAAATAGTTATGAAATTACAGAATCACAGAATCACTGAGGTTGGAAGGGACCTCTGGAGATCATCTAGTCCAACCTCCCTGCTCAAGCAGGGTCACCTAGAGCACATTGCAC